>NC_136495.1:29577382-29617382 GCF_053919585.1 Euprymna scolopes | reverse complement strand
TTAACATCTAGTTGCTTTCCATTATCGAGTTTACACGTAAATGACTCGGGGTATTGTAATATTTAAAAAGCGATCTCAGCGAGATTCCCCTATTCATCAAGGATTAAAGAAAGAGAATATCTTTTGATGTGTTCAAATCTAGTTTACAACATATTCAGCTGTTTGTGCTCATATCTTCTTTTGTTAAGCATTTATAACTGAAATAACTGTTATATATATGCGCCGATAAACGATATAGCAGAACACAGATTTTCTAATCACGAAATTAGCTAGAATATCTATCTCGGTAAGCATGAAATATATCTTCCAATTTAAAGAATACTTTTTTTTGCAAAATTAAGAGACGTATGTGCTGTAAATTATGTATGTTACCATAATAACTTTTATATTTTGGACAGTCTTCTGTCTTTTAAGAAATAAAGAATTCTTGTTCAATATAAACAGACACCATTTTTCATATCTGCACACGAGGGACGTTTAAAATTTTCTAATAAAGATTTTAAATCTTGTTTTCTCATTTTCAAAATGTGCAGTGTGCGCCATAATGTTCTATGTACGTTATTATTGGCATATAATATATTATTTGTAATGTCTATTTATTAATAGCAAAAAAGTAATAGCGATGTACAGAGGATTTTATTCTCTATGATCACCTACAAGTAATGTAGATTCCCAGCTTTCGTATGCAAATCAGATTATCATGAACTGAAAAAAAATAAGCTGTTTGAAGAACGGAAGTTCCGTTTAAGGAAAGCGAGTCGCGCATACGTACCGCGGTTAGGCAATCTATCATTCATTTGTCAATATGAGCAGAGCAAGAAAAGGGGAATAAGAAAAGTACATTTGTTCATGACTGTCAAAAGCTAAAACAACTGCAATATAAAAACAGCAAAGAGTACATTTTTTTACATGCTAGTCAGCACTTATCAAGGCCCGGAAGCCACTCGGGGGTAAGTGTTATTGTGTGTACAGTAATCAATGGGATAATATCGTAGTAATGGATATTTGATAAAGTCTTTTACTTAAGGGAGGTGTTTACCAGGAATTTGTTTATGTTTGACTTGAAGATATCCACGTTGTAGTCAGGTGGGAAACAGGCAAACGGAAGAGCGTCCCACAGGTGTGCACTTCTAAGAAAGAAACTTTGTTCATGGCTTCTACGTTTTCATCTAGGCACAGATAAAGAGAGTGGAAAATTATTGACAGTGGTTTCAGCTAGACGAGTGTTTTTTTGTGAAAGATTGGCGAGGGGGGCATAGATTGGAGCTCAGACAGGCACTTGCCATGGAAATAACTATAAAACACATACAGGCTCGCAACGTCTTGTTTGTTGGAGAGAGGTTGCAGAGAAGAGAAAGGGTACTCCCCACTAAGCTATGAAGTCTATTTTGTACTCTGTCAATGCAGGATATGCTGTTTTTAGCAGCGCTTGCCCAGATGTGGCAGCAGTACTCCATCCTTCACCGTACTTGGCTTTCATATAGATAGAGAATTGCATCAGCAGTGAGATATCTACTGGAGCAGTAGAATGATCCCACCATTTTTCCAACGACCTTGGCACCATACTTGATGCACGTGTTCCATTTCAGATCAGGAGTAAAGGCTAATACCAGAAGCTTGTCAAAACACGGAGCCTCCCCAAGACGAGGGCAATCCATGTCAACTGATGCCAGATAGGTATCAAAGCGTTGATGATGTAAAGATAGGAGATTGAAAACATAAAACATGATTATTTCTGAACGTTCTGTGTGCTCTCTTTTGAAATGAAATTTACTAATCTTTCCGCGAGCGAGTGTCAAATTTTATTTTAGAACATGCAGCTTCAATATATTTTCCGTATATTCAGCAAGGCTTTCAAAATACACTTTCTACTTTGAATAAGCAATTAAATAGAAAAATGCTTACGTTTTAGCACAAGAATAAATATGATTCCTTATGGCGGAGCTTATACATACGTGTAGCCATTTCTCACCCTAACAAGACGACAAAACAGCAAACAAAAATCGTCGATATAATATTCATTCTAGAGTCATTCTAGAAAGACAGTATAATCATTTTAAACTAAAAACTACCCTTATATCTGTTTTCAATAATCTAATCCCTCTCCATTCTTTTTTTACCCCACTTAATTTTTTTGTTTTTCATTTGTATAATTGTGTCTCCAAATAATTTATTGATCTTGACGTAAACATTCACTTTATTTTTCTGTACGTTAATATCATTATTTTCTTTCTGAGTTTTCTTCCTTAATACATGTTTATGAGGCATGCGATCACACTCCCTCTCCATAAACGCACACAACGTTTCCCTTTATTTTCATTTTGACAGGAAATGTTTCCTAATAAAACTACTAAAATACCAACGATTCGAAGACGAAAGGTTACTGCAACAATAAAGTGAACGGACCGAAAATAAAGAAAGAAACAAAAAAATAAATAACAAATCACGACAAATAAATACAAAAAAATATATGCATAAACATGAATGAAATGTAAATTAGCCGCTTAAACTAATCGGTTTTTAAAATAAAGTGAAAATCAGTCGATTAAATGAAATAACAAAATAAAAAATAAAATCTGTTGCTAGAATAAAAAGCACAAATTTCCCAACAAGTTTTCTTACTTTATATAAAAACCAATAAAGGCAACTTTGTTGATGTGTTCCAACATACATTCTGCCTTTTGCTGGAGCCAAAATAACCACGCAGATGAGTAACACTATTTAGCAAACTGTAAAGCGAGGAACTTGTACCTACTGATGCCTTATAACTTGATCTTGATGGTTGATACGTCCATAGAATGGTTGGATAATTAGTCACATCAATTGTAACATTCCACGTCGTCATTTACGTAAGATTAAAGGGAGGTAAAAATATTCCGTAGTCGGTCCTTCCCATCGTAGGGACCACACTGTGAAGCAGATACGTACAAAAGGAGCGCCGTATAGTCTGCCAACCCTCGTGATAAAAATGTGGAATGGAACCGACAGAATTCGTACAAAGTACTTCAAATTTTGAATCCACGCAGCAATCCATCTACCAAAATATTACGTTCCTAATCGTTATAAAAGAGTAACAGTTAGGACACACATTTGAAGATTTTAATCTATAAACACAAGGTTAATGTCAATGTTTCCTAGCATTTCTACTCCACCAACTTTCGACATCGTCAATATATTCGATTCAGTTTTCAAGCAAGCTCAAGCATTTTCATTTTGAGAATTGCCGGGCCAGCGAAATCTAATTTGCATAATTTATCTTCATGTTTCTTATTGTCATAATTGATTTTTTTTTAATTTACACGTCTGTTATTATTTACATACGCCATAGAATGTTGTTACTATTGTACTGTTAAGGGCGCTTAGGGTAAATCGTGTTCAGAGCAATGAATGCGACCACTGTCGAAGTAAAATATGTTTTATGAGTAATATTTACTAAGATTATGTTTGCTTTACTCTTAAATTTCATTTTAAGAATAACTTTTTCTAATAGTGATATTTTCTAATAGTAATATTTCATTTATAATATTTTGCAAAGATAAAACTTTTCAAGAGTAATGTTTTCTAAAATAAAATAATGTTTCCAAGAGTACATTTTTCAGAGTAATGTTTGCCAAGATAATATTATCCAATAGTAATGTTCTCCGAGAGCAACGTTTATAAAGAGTAATGTTTGAAATAGTCATTTTCGTACCCCCACTGTAAAATGTCCTTTTGGGAATACTGTTTTCTAAAAATATTCTTTTCTAACAATATAAAATAGTTATCCTACCAATTGAGTTGCATTGGACACATTTATTTTGCATTAATTACTCAATAGATGGTTGATATGCTGTAAAACAAACCGATCCAAACCAAATCAACATTTACAATGATCGTATTATAAGTTAAGGAATGTATACGTAATATACGAATATATATAAAAATATCTATATTTCATAACTTATAATTATAGAGCTTCGTCCACGAAATATTCAGGACACTATTGACAAGTATAATAAAGGCAAACGTTTTGTTTTTGGCATTAACTAATCTCTATTTCTTATCTATCTAATGTTTCTTATTTATCTAATGGTAGAGATCTACCATTAGATAAACACATCTTTATCTGTATGTCTGGGTGTGTGGACTTGAACACGATTGGGTCGATATTTATGGAAATTCACACGGAAGTACGTTATGTGCATAGCAATGTTTTCAAATACGAAATGTATGCGCTATGTATCCATAATCGATAAATGAAATAATTTGGCGAAAGAAGGAACACGCGGTTTTAACCTAAGTTATCATTATAAACTTGTGTGAAGACTTGATTTCTCTTGGTTAAAATGCATACGAGAAAGACTGTAGCGTGCATACAATTACAAATGTAGTCCTATGGGTTTCGGCTCAAACATCCGCTATAGTCCAAAACGTGGTCTCAGTTGTCTTCCATTAAGTCAGGGTTTATATGAGACTAGTAGCAGCAGGTTTAAAATCCTCTCTCTCTCTCTCTCTCTCTCTCACTCTCCCTTTCTTCCGGTGAAAAAGATCATTTACTTGGTTGTTTTCCTTTAAGTTAACTTACAAGTAGTAGTCGCAACAACAACAACAACAACAACAACAATAATAGTAATAATAATAATAATAATATTAATAATAATAATAATAATAAATCGACGCTGACTGTGATTGTACTTTTCGTATGAGATTAAAAACTCACTAGATGATAAAAATAAAATAATAATGTATAATTTTTACAAGAGTAATACATTTTAAAAAAATGTCGATTATAATTTAATTTTCCTGGTAGTTTTCGATAAATCTTCAAAGAAAACTCCTTTCTTTATTGTTAACCTCCAAGAGTTATGATGCATGGGAGGAATCGGCAACGTCTGGGCAGGTATTCGAGAGTTAAATTTGATTGAGAGAAACATGAACTCCAACATGTACTGTAAAATACTGCAACAAAGCATGATCCCCTCCCTCCAGAAACTGGATCGCAGAGCAGTGTTCCAGCATGACAATGACCTAAACCACACATTCAAGATAACCACTGCTTTACTGAAGAGGATAACGACAAAGATGATGGGCTGACTAAGCATGTCTCCAGACTTGAACTCAATAGAACATCTTTGAGGCATCCTCAACCAGACGGTGTATATGCGTAAATTCTCAAATATTCGCCAGCTCCCCGACGTCGTAATTAAAGAGTGGAAGAACATTGCAGTTGCTACATGTGAAGCTCTTGTAGACTTTAGTCCCAAGCGAGTAATGGCAATTTTGGATAATTATAGTAGCCACACAAAATATTGAGAGTTGACACGTTTTATGTTAATATTGACAACTTTTCATAACGGGTGTACTCACTTTTATTGCCTGGGATTTAGATTCTAAATTTTGAATTATCTTTTCAGTATTGCCCCATGAAAATATACGCTTTACTATTTCAAGAAACTTGAGGTGTGTGCTCACTTTTGTATACATTATATATATATATATATATATATATATATATGTGTGTGTGTGTGTGTGTGTGTGTATGTGTATCCATGTATATATAGTACCTCTCTCTCTGTATATGTATAATACCTAGCTATAAACTGTATATATATATATATATATATAATACATAGCTCTTCCTATGTATTGAGCACTGCTGAAGTAAATACTTTAGTTTTATGCATGAAATAATACTTTCGTATATTAATTTCTGTGATTAAAAGAAGTAGTCAAATATATATATATATATATATTTATATACCATACTTATGTTCTCGAACTGGTTTTTCCAATATGTATTGGAGTGTACGATGCTCAACTGAGTAGATTGATACCATATCCATTTTGTTATGAATTAAATATCATGATTATATAAGAGTAATAGTGATTATGAGATAATGAAAATTATTGGACCTAAAATAAATTTAAGCTATGAAAGTCTTAGTAATGGTTTACATCATTTTATAAATGACGTTATAATAATGTGTCACTATTTATCTAAACTAAATGACATTAAATACCGTTTATTTAGATTAATATATTATATAGCAATATACTACTTAACTCAATTAGCTTCTTTGTATAAAGGTTAAATATATCAGTTAAAAAAATATTAAAACAGAATAAAATATATGTCAGAATAGTAACATACGAATTAACCAGTTAAAAGTATAAAGAGTCCCAGGAAGATAAAATATGAATAAACAATAGAAAATTACTGATGTTAAAATGCATACCGATATTTGAAAAGGAGATAAATCTAACCCAATGTTATACATATTTACCACCCTTCGTAATGAGCAACTACAAAAATAACTATGAATAAAACAGTTGAATCAAATAGTTCGCGATTATCTAATAAAAATATGTATAGATGCGCACCCGACTTTGTCAACATGATGCGCGCCCTATATGGCGGAATATTGGAGAGCGTATGCCATTAGTACTTGTTGTCGGACGCGTTTCCCATTGCTGGTGATCTGAAGCAGGTGTGTGTTTTGACACCAACCTGCTTCTTACTCTACACACCATCAATATTAAATGCGAACCCACCAGATACATCCTTTATTGACCCCAGTTTACCGTTAGGTGGAAAAGCTTTTAAACTCTTTTCACTTCGTTCCGGAAACAAAAAAATATACATTCGGCACGGGAGCTGCAGTACACTGATAACAATACCACACTAAGTGAGACTGTTGAGATCTTCCAGAAAATAGCTGAAGTACACAACACGGCATATAGACGATTTGGTATGCACGTCAACAAAGAGAATGCCGAATTATTAATTCAACAACGATCTGATCCGCCGCTCCAAAACACAAGCATAACCGTCAAAAGCCAATCGCTAATGCAAGAACCCTTTGAACTACTCTATCCACATCTATTTTACTAAAGACTAAGCTTCGCAAGAAATGTCGAACATAAAACTTCAAACACGAAGATAGGACTCATGACAGAACGCGATATTCAGACCCGACGACAATAATCTAATAAAAATCAATATGTTTTTCAAATTAACCGCTTTAATGAAATAGGTTAATTAGATGAAATATAACTTTAATGTGAAAATATATAATCATTATGAAATAACGAAGAATACATAGATTTAAGTATATAGATTACGAAAACAATATATGCATTAATAACGTAATTAGGTTACCCAAAATAAATTCAAAAGAAACCGATAAAAACAAAACAAAAAAAAACTATATCAATGAAACATCTGTCGCTAAAATTGAAACGTACGTAACGAAAATAAGAAATCAAATTATTAAAAAAATATAATGAAAATAGTTTGCTAAAATAAAATAAGCATTAGAAATTATTTGTGGGCCATGACAAATACTCCAGGAATGCACAAATATGAACGAACATTTGAGGGAACACTACTTGTCCCAATCAACATTTATTAGTTATACATATATATATATATATATATATATATATATATATATATATATATATATATATATATTGTATATTGGTTTATGTTGGAGGAGATGATATATTAAAACGTGTCACGTGTTATCTAGTGGATGTAAGATATTGTTCTTTTAACAGACAGATAATAAACGCATAAATCGTATGTATGTTGTTTAGCCAAGGGGCATGATATTGACGTGTAAACAGAGTCATGTTGTATCAGACTTATTGCACGGGATATTTTTACAGTTCATATGTAAGAAGAAGAATATATGCTTCATACCTTTTTCTTGAATAGTTCTGTTAACTTCCTGCTGCTCTGTGACGACCATGTAGCGATCAGCACCAACCAATTGAGACATATGTTCTTATTTGTGAAACCATTAAAACAAATATTTATATTTTTATAATATAAATTTACAGTTGTCTCAAACGATTGTCACGGGATCTGCAGTTTCTACATGTTCTGTTCATATAGCCTGCTCATAGCTGTCTGCCCACCCTTGTCTAGACGTATGTCTGCTCTGGTGGTGAATCCTCAACTCCCTGAATCTCTCCAAAACTAACTACATCACGTGTTCTCTTACGTCACCTAATTACGTGTCTCATACCAATCTAATCCACCTAGTTATTTGCTTATTCAAAACCCCAAAATAATGTTTACATATATTTTCTATATTCTTTTTGCATTCTTTTTGCGATTCACACGTCAATCATTTCTTTCGCAATTTAATTGTTTATTCTTCTATTCATAATAACTGATCCAGCGACCATCCGTCGCTCAAATCAATAAACAAGAATACAATAACAATAATAATAATAATGTTTTGACCCTTGACCCCCGCTTTCGACAGTTTATAGATACTACACCATGATCACAGCCTAAAGGGCCATAACATTATATACATATATATGTGTGTGTGTGTGCATATATAACCCCCCCATATATATATATATATATATATATATATATATATATATATATATATATATATATATATGATCATTTCCACACCCAGACAACATCGTAACTCACAAGAGACAAGAAAGCAAACAAACCGGAAGTCCAAGACTCTAGTTTCGCCCCCATTCGAGGTTCATCACTAAGAAACATGCGAACTCGGGAATTGAAACCCGAGCCTCTTACATGCTAGACGAGCACCATACCAACTAAGCAAACACGCCGTGCACACGAGAATGCCTATTTACTTACACAGATTAAGTAAACCGCGGCATAGATCCGACGCTCACAAGTAGGAATGATATACTTGTAAATCCGATGCCATCACGACAGGTTAACCCAGCGACCAATCAATAATAGAATCTTCAGAATGTGAGAGAATATATAATTATACCAACAGCCATATATATATATATATATATATATATATATATATATATATATATATATAAATATACGTACGTGTGTGGGTGTGTATATATACACACATATATATATATATATAACATGGAGAGTTAGAAGAAGAGAGTAAATTCAATTCTATAAGAGCAGGCTTATCGGGATAATGTAATGCTCAACAAATATCAATGGAGCTTATATAGGAGACAATTAGAGTGGGAAATGAAGTCACAAAAACCATATATTGTAGATTGGTTCATTTATTTAATAAAGCCATACATAATTTTATTTGGGGGATAAAGGGGACTCTTTATACAAAGGTTTTCCAAAGCCTAATGCTTCTCATTAGAAGGGTAGAGAAGATGCTAGGTAACATAATGAGGATGTGATATCTTGCGAGTGGTTCATCGGGAACGAAATAAATCAATAAGATTATTGATGTTGTTAGGGGGGAACTGCATCCAACTCTAAGATATATATATATATATATATATATATATATATATATATATATGTTCTTCCCATCTTGATTGAGGGAGAGACGGAATTTACTTACCATTAAGAAAGCCGACATTGTCTCTAACTGCGCCCTCTTCAGTAGTGTTATTATTATTATTATTATTATTATTATTATTATTATTATTATTATTATTATTATTATTATTCATAACTATTAATTACATTATTTTTACCGTTTAACAATTTCATTTCTATTCCATTATACATATTGAAAGCAATTGCGTCTCATTTTTGCCGTTTCAATTAAACGCTTTTACTTTGCAACATTAAAATATACTAAAAACACAATCTTCTTCCACAAACGGCATAAATGATTAACGTGAACTATTTCGAACATGATTGCTAGAAATGAACGCTGCCCACGCTACTAATCTCCAGTTGTTTTAACGGGTTTCTTTTTCTTTTTCATGTCGATACTTTTTTGTAACCAAGTACGAAAGTCCACTTGAAATATAAAAAATAACATTAAACATATTAAGTACAAAAAGTAACATCGTTTTCATGCTTCAAAACAGCCTCATAACCTTTAAATCACTATCCTAGAAGCATACGTGGACTTTTAACATTATATATATATATATATATATATATATATATGGCACAATATACAGCACAATCACGTTTAAACACCGGTTCTTGACCGGTCACTAACGTTAAGAACCGTGAGGCTGGTTCTCCACACAGCCTTCACCATTATAAACAAATCATGCGTGGATTTTCGAACAACTTAATAGTTGTGGCGGAACCTCACACGTCGAAATCAAAGTGAGAGTCCACAATATATATATATATATATATATATATATATATATATATATATATATATATATATTTAAATTTATGCAAAAATATGAAGGTTGGATTTATTTTATGATACAATATATATATATATATATATATATATATATATATATATGTTGTGGTTGCACACATTCATTTGCATATGTGGATAGTAATTACACATAAATAGGAAGACTAAGTTAATCTGAGTGTGTGTTCACCAGAAGACACCGAAGGCCGCCGGGAGCAGATATGTTTCTCCAGCAAAGACTCTCTTATTTTACACCATTATGTAAATATCCTGTAAATATACCTTTTTCTAATACACTTCTTATTTGATCTACCTTTGTTTGTTGAGTCGTCATTTGTATTGCTTTCTACGTTACTTGTTTCAACCTGCAACCTTAACCGTGACGACGAGGATGAACGTCATATATATAAAAGTTTGACGAAGAAATGGAAAGAACTCACTAAAAAAAAAGTACAACGCAACGGTTGACCTTTCTAAGGAATACAAGTTTTTACGAACGAAATAGTCGTGAAGACGGATCTAACGCTAAAGAGAAGTTCGACTCAAGCGGAAAAAATGAATAATTCAGCGAACATTGGAAAACTGTAAAATATTTTCCTCGCGAAGTACAACACTAAAAAAAAGAAACGGCTGTTTCCCAAATTCCAAGAACAAAAACTACATTCAGGTTTTAAAAAAAAGTAACCTCGATTAATAGTATTTTATTTACTAAAATACTAGTCGGAAAAAAGAGACAAACCAAAACCTTTAATTGCAGTCTCAAAAAAAAAAAAAAAAAAAAAACTCGAACGTGGCAAAAAAAGCGACAATTTACGCCGTTTCCCGTGGAATCCATCTTAAAAAAATAACAAACTGTAAAAGTGATTTTTTTGTAAAACGACAAACAGATTCGTATTACTAAATTGCGAAGAACAGATTCGTATTACTAAATTACAAGGAAGTAACATAGGAAGAAAAAAAGTTCACCAGTGGATTTCCTAAATTGCTGTAAATGCCAACTAAAGACTTTTTGGTAAACCAAATTTTTCTCTCCGGTATTTAAGAAAAAATACCACAGTTAAACTAAAATGAACGGAATATTTTTTTTTAAACTAAAGTTGTCACTGGATGACGGATATAAGACAGTAAAACATAACGCAAAAAAAAAAAATAAATTTAATCCATACATTTTATTTTTTTCAATTGTGACTCGAGTTGAAAAACTTTGTTTTTTCTATGGAAAAAGTTGTTCTTAAGTTCGGCTGTTATTTATTAGGAAATGCCTAAGACGGAAAAGTAAATCGTATTTTGTGGTTTCAGCAAAAGCCTTAATTCTTATGTTGTGGTTGGATGAGCTTGACTCACTAGCGAAGTGAGAAAATATTATTCGAGCAGCGATATTACTATTGAAAAAATGAACTATGAGCAATCATTCTTGTAACACAAGCTATTTTATATGGTACGGATATTGTGTTGCATGTGAAATTGTACAATTTTTCTTCGAAACTGCATTACTGCTACTGAAGCATACAAGAAAATGGAAGATTTATCTAGAATGTTAATGCAACAAAAGGCGCAATCCGAGCTAGATGCACGTAGAGAGGAGAAATTATTGAAATGACAAATGGAACAAGAAGAAAGGCAGAAGAAATTACAATTTGAACAAGAAGGAAGGCAGAAGAAATTACAACTTGAACAAGAAGAAAGGCAGAAGAAATTATAATTTGAATATGAAGAAAGGCAAAATGAACGTTTTGCTAAAACACTGGAACTATTAAAGACTATTCGAGAAAATGTCGACAGTACTAATTTCTCGCATACAACTATATTTAATAGCATGGACACATTTAATTATGTGCCGGAGGAAGAAAAGACTTTTGATGCATAATATGCAAGATACGAGGATGTCTTTCAACTGGACTGCAAAAGTTGGCCAAATAGCCAGAAAGTGAGCCTTTTACTCAGGAAGTTGGGTGTAAGAGAAAACAGCAAGTTCGCAGATTATATACTACCTAAAACAAACTACGGACTTAGATTTCGTGGAAGCTGTAAAATTACTAAAAGCATTATTTAATCCGAATATATCTCTTTTTCATAAGAGATGGTTGTGTATGAATCTAAGGAAGATGGACAACCAAGATTATTTGACATACGCATCAGTTGTCAATAAAAACTGTGATAATTTTAAGCTAGCGGAACTAACAGTAGAAGATTTCAAATTCCTAATCTTCGCACAAGGGTTAGTCTCCACGAAAAATGCAGAAATACGCAATATTATCATTACCCTCTACCAAGCCCAGAAGAAATTGAATGGTGGTAATATCTTCTCCAAGATAGACTTGAGCGACGCGTATTTACAAATACCGGTCGAGGAGAATTGCTCAAAAATACTATGCATCAACACGCATAAGGGATTGTACAAATACAACCGGTTGCCCTATGGCATCAAAGTAGCGTCTGCCATTTTTCAACAAGCGGTGGACACCATGCTAAGTGGTATTGAGTGCGCATGTGAATACCTTTGTTATCAGGAGCAAATCCCTAGAAGAACATAAGGAACATTTAAAACAAGTATCCACTCGAATACAAGAATTCGGGTTTAAAGTAAAAGAAAATAAATGCGACTTTTGTATGAGCGAAATTAAGTATCTTGGACATATAATAAATAAATATGGGCGACGTCCAGACCCAGAAAGATCTGCGGCAATAAAAAACATGCCAGCACCTAATTACGTAACAACCTTGCAGAGTTTCTTAGGACTTGCAAATTATTACCAATCTTTTATTGGAGGGATGCATAATTTGCGAGCTCCCTTAAATGAACTGCTAAAAAAGGGCACACCTTGGAACTGGACGCAAGAATGTAAAACCGCTTTTGACAAAATAAGGAGCTCACTAACATCTGAATTATTCCTAACTCACTATGACACAAAATTAAATATAGTCGTCGCTAGTGACGCTAGTTCCTACGGCATAGGAGCATGCATTCAACATATCATGCCTCATGGATCTAGAAAGCCGATAGCTCATGCTTCGAGAACGCCGCTTCCAGCAGAGAAGGCGTATTCACAGGTTGAAAAAGAAGTATAATCTTTGCAGTGACTAAATTCCACCGATATTTATATGGTAGACAATTCATACTTGAAACCGATCATAAACCATTAGTCACAATCTACGGATCCAAAAAAAGATTGCCTGTATACACCGCAAATAGATTGCTGCGATGGGGTTCGATCCTACTGAATAACGATTTCCAGCTACAACATTTAGCATCGAAAAAGATTTGCCATGCGGATGGACTTTCAAGACTGATACCACAGAAACATAATTTGGAAGAATCAGTGATTGCAGCAATTCGAACAAACGTCGAAGTGAAAAATATGGTAGCAAACATCATTAAAGAACTACCGGTAACATTGTCGGACATTAAAAGAGAAGCCGATAAAGACGAATATATAAATGATATAAAAGAAAAAAATTATAAATGACAAAAAGGTTCAGGATTTTTTTCCATATGTAACGATGTGTTATTACATAGCGAGAGAGTAGTAATACCTAAAACGTTGCAGAAGAGAATTTTGAGAAACTTCCACACAGGCCATCCGGGGATGAATTGGATAAAGTCTCTAATGAGAAGCTACGTATACTGGCGTAACATGGACGACCACATAGCTACAACAATAAATAGATGTGAATGATGCCAGTTAGCGGCAAAATCCCCACCTATAGTACACAAACCTTGGCCGAAAAAACCGACCACCCATGGTCGAGAATCAACATGGACTTCACTAGTCCAGTAGAAGAAAATTACTACTTAATTGTATTGGATAGTTATACGAAATGGCCTGAGGTAATGCGTTGCAGGAATCCAACAACGAACAACTCAATAGGATTGCTTCACGAGTTATTTGCACGATTTGGTGTACCAGGCACACTGGCCACTGACAATGGAACTTAATTCACATCCACAGACTTTAAGGAATTTTGTGACACGTTCCAAGTAAAACATATCACTACTCCGCCGTATCATCCAAGTTCGAACGGCCTCGCGGAGAGGTTCGCGGATACGTTAAAACGAGCGTTGAAAAAATCCTTTGGAATACCAACGGAAAAAGCTTTGCAACAATTTTTGCAAATATATAGGATAACACCGCACCCTAATACCCCGTCAAACATATCACCAGCTGATTTAATGTTTGCCAGAAAGATGAAATCAGGGATTAATAAACTATTGCCAAGACAGGCAATTGTCCGAAACACTACACAAATGATACGAAAGAAATATAACTCGGGAGATCGAGTATATTTCAAGTGCTACAGGAATAACACTTCTTACTGGGAATGTGGAGTAGTGGATAAACGCATTGGTGATTGCACATACATGATTAAAGGTCCACAAAATATACATAAAAGACACCTGAACCAAATAAAAAAAACACCATATCCAAGATGGTTATTATACAACAGCAGTCGAAGAGAAGGAAATCATGGACATTATATAAGAATCCTTTAATTTGGAACCGCCTCAATATACACCTGAACCCCGAGGATCAGGTAGAAAAAGAAAGTTTAATGAACCATTAATGTTAAATCCAAAGAGAAAAAGATATTGAAATCTGTGCGACTTAAAATCTTGGGAGGAGGGTGTTGTGGTGACACACATTCATTTGCATATGTGGATAGTAATTACACATGAATAGGAAGACTCAGTTAGTCTGAGTGTGTGTTCACGAGGATCCACCGAAGGCCGCCGAGAGCATATATGTTTCCCCAGCAAAGACTCTCTTATTTGACACCATTATGTAAATATCCTGTAAATATACCTTTTTCTAATCCACTTCTTATTTGATCTACTTTTGTTTGTTGAGTCGTCATTTGTATTGCTTTCTACGTTACTTGTTTCAACCTGCAAACTTAACCTCACACGTCGAACTCAAAGTGAGAGTCCATCAATATATATATATATATATATATATATATATATATATATATGCATATATATATATATAAAAATTAATGCAAAAATATGAGGGCATAATTTATTTTATGATACACCATATATATATATATATATATATATATATGTGTGTGTGTGTGTGTGTGTGTGTGTGTTGTTTTGAAAAAAGAAAAACCGAATTAATTTATGAAATGATCAACGTTCCTTTCCTATTGCAGAGGACATCTTCAAGATATTAAAAGGAAAAATGCAAAAAAAGAAACGATCATAGACCATACGAAAATGAAAAGTTAGAATCCTACCCATATCGGGTAGGAAACTATGTGTGCGTATGGAAATGGTTAAATGTCTATATATACAATTTTAAAAATAAGTTAAATAAATATGTGCACTTTTTCCCTCTAATTTTGTTTAAATTATTTAAGGATTAAGGAAAAACGGTTAACCAGGATAGGATCTGTTTTTATGTTTTGTTCTTTGATTAATATTTTCCCTATACTAGATGCTAAATGGTAGAAGCCCTTTTTTTGCGTAATAGTAATAGTGTTAAAAATTAGTGCTGACTCTAAAAGTCTTCGTTTAGCTCTATCTATCACGTATTTTATAATTTTCGCATGATCTAAATTAAATGAATTATCGTGTTCTGCACAATGGCAAAATAGTGCATTTAGGGCGTCACCATTCCTTATATCTCTTCTGTGTTCGTAAAGTCTTAGTTTAAATTTACGCTGTGTCTCACCTATGTATGCTTGTTGACAATTGTTACATGGGATTGAATATATACCGGCGTCGGATGTGATGGTTTTAGGAAAGTGCTTGGTAGTTTTTAATGTCTGTTTTATTGTTGTGGAAGTAATTTGTATCAAGTGAAAACTACGTCTATTAAGACTGTCGTAGATGTTTGTATTTTTAGTGTGGGTGGAAATGAAAAGATGTATGTTTAATAGTGAGGTATTTGTTTTATTTTTTGTCTGTTTATATTATAGTGTATTTTCGTAGTTTATTGTTTGCATAAGAAATGAAATAGGAACGGTACTGTAGTTTTTTTTAAACATTTGTAATGCATTGAATTTCATCATTAAGATATTGGGGGCTGCATATTGTAAAGTCACGCAAGAAAAAAAAACATAATGATCATGCCGGTCTTTATTTTAGCCATGTGGTGCGAGTAGTAGCGAATATAATCGTTTTTGTGTGTGGCCTTTCTATGTACTTTATTCGTATTTTTAAAAGTGTATGTATAGACATTGAACAGCCCAACCTTCCCATACCCACACATAGTTTCCTTCCCGATATGGGTAGGATTCTAACAGTGTTTCCTTTTCATTTTTGTATGGTCTATGATCGTTTTCTTTTTTTTTTTTTTTTTGCATTTTTCCTTTTAATATCCTGAAGATGCCCTCTGCAATAGGGACGAAACGTTGACCATTTCATGAATTCATTCGGTTTTTCTTTTTTAAAAACAACATAACGTCAAGCATCGCTGGTATTTTTATTTTATTTTAATGCGTATATATATATATATATATATATATATATATATATATATATATATATATATATATATATATATATATATATTTATTGGATTCGCAAAATTTTAAAAACTATATATATATATATATCTTTATTCGATTGGCAAAATTTAAAAATATATATATTATATATATATATATATATAAGAGTGGTGCAAAAACAATATCGTTTTCTGACATATGTTGCTTTTATATTTGGTTTCTGGATCAATTTATTTATATATTGCTCATCATGTTACCGTTCTCCATCGCTTCATTCATGTTTTGCAGGCTTTTCGACAGCATGGAAAAAACTCTGTACGATTTTCTTGTTCCAGTTCAACCGAGACCGAAAAGCTGCCGAGACACCTTGTGATATCAATGAAACGTTTTGCCCAGGAATCATTAACAAAAGTGTGGCACAACGGTGATCCAAGAAATTACGCAATATTGCCAGGAGCATCGATGAAATAGACGGTCGCGGCCGGCCGACTACGGTTGATAATGAACATTTAAAAGCCTTAATTTAAGCCAATCCCCGCAAAACCACATAAGCTGTTACTGGTGAACTCCAGATAGACCACACAACAATCGTTAGCTATTTAAAACAAACAGGGGAGTCAAAAAAATTGAATAATAGGTAGCGCATGAATTAAACACTAATAAAAAAATTGTCGTTTTTAAGTGTCTTCTACGCTCCTTCTCCGCAAGAAAAACGACCCATTCCTCGAGCAGATTGTGAGAAATGGATCCTCTACGAAAACCGATGACGTTCGGCACAGTGGTTAGGTGCTGTAGTAGCTCCACAACACTTCTCGACCCTGAACTTGCACCATAAAAAGGTTCTGGTGACTGTTTTGTTTTGTCTGCGGCCGGTATCATCAATCACAGCTTCTTGAATCCGGGCGAAACGATTACGGCGGAGAAGTACTGCCAACAAATTGACGAAATGCACCAGAAGCTTCAACGTATGTGCCCGAGATTAGTCCATATGAAGGGATAAATTCTCCTCCATAACAATGCTCGGCTGCATGTTGCTCAACTTGCCCTGCAAACGCTGAACTCTGTCTCATACGCCATATTCACCGTACTTCTCGCTCACCGATGATCACTTTCTCAAGCATCTCCACAAATTCCTACGCGAAAAATGTTTCAAAGCCTTAGATGATGCCGGATCGGTCCTCAATGACTTCATCGCTTCTAGAACTCTGGATTTCTATGCTAATGCATAAATAAACTTGTTTCTTTTTAGCAAAATTATGTTGATTCTAATGGGTATTATTTCTATTATTATAGTGTATTATGAAAGGAGTTATTATCTTTGGAAATTGAACGTCAAAAAACGGTAATATTTTTTCACCAAACTAATATATATATATATATATATATATATATATATATATATATATATATATATATATAAACAGGGTGACCCAAACAAACGGGCCCCAACTCTAATTAGACCCCGTTTCTTAGTGTCCGAATGAAATGAAACTTTGGTCATAACTAATTTATTATATTCAAAACATCATATCAAAACACTAGTGTCTTTGGGCTTTTTTTCTCCGTTCTACAGCATATGTTCTAGATATACTTTCTATGTATTTTTTTTTTGGGGGGGGGTCACCCTGTCTCTCTCTCTCTCTCTCTCTCTCTCTATATATATATATATATATATATATATATATATATATATTATTTTATTAAGAATTCCTTTCTGTTGCAAGTTTAGAATATAATTGTCTATAATACCAACTCAATTATAATCTCAGCTCAATGAATTTTCAAAAGGGTTTTCAGAGCATATATACGTAAATTGAATAAAATCACAACCTACATGAATAGAAATTCACCTATTTTGGCGTTAAGATAATATATCCCAAAGAATATCTAGATTATCGAATAATATAGATAAATTCAACAGTTGTAAAGAATACTATAATAATGCCCTATGTAGATCGGGATATAAAGAAAAAATATATTATGCTAAAGATATAGAATATAAGTATCAAAAGAATAGAAGGAATAATAGTATAGTATCATATAATGCGGCTATGAAGAAAACAACTAAAAAAGGAAACCAAATAAAATATATGTATAAAAATACAACTACCAATACTGAAAGACAAAATACTAATATTAAGAATAACTTAAAAGATAAAAAGAAAAATAGACGTCGATCACAAATCTGGTTCAATATTCCGTTTAGCATACATATAAAAAACAATATACCAAAAGAATTCTATCAGATATTAGACAAAAACTTTCCACCTGGAAGTAAATTGGGCAGAATAATTAACAAAAACACTGTTAAGATATCGTTCTCTACAGCATCAAACTTAACAAGAAGCATAATAGGATCGAATAAAATCAAAATAGAAAGAATGGAGAAGACAACTAATAATGTTAACACTGTAAATAATAACGCAAGCAGTTGTAACTGTAGAATTCCAACATCATGCCCGTTAAATGGAGAATGTCTAATATCGGACATAGTGTACAGATGCAATGTGGTTACGGACGCTGGTACTAAAACATACATTGGATCAACTGGTTGCAAGCTTAAGCAGCGTTATAGTAACCATGTTGCATCATTTAAAATAATTAGAAATAATGTGAATAATATTGATAGAACCAACCAAACTAATAACCAAATAAAAAGCAACCTGAATAAAAATACGAAAATTAAAAACGATACTGTCCCTGGGGAAAGGGTTAGAGATCTCATAAGTAAAAACATAAAGTATGAACTAAAATGGTCCATTATAGGGAAAGCAAGAAAATACTATCCATCAAAATCAGGTAGGTGCGGCTTATGCACACTAGAATCTTATCATATTTTAATGACAAACGACAAATTATTGACCTCACGCAAAGAAATCATCCAAGGATGTCTGCATAAAAATAAATTCCTGTTATCTAAACTTAATCCACACTAAATAAAAATAGGCTTCATGCAAAGTATTCTATAAGATAAAAAAAAACTAAGACTAGAGATAATGTAAAATTAAATTATAATTATAATAGATAAAGAGGAATACCCACAATAAATGAATAACTATAATACAAGATAGAATTACAGAAACACCTAACTTGCTTTAATGTAGTATTTTAAATTCCTAGTGAACCTAGAGCTTATATAATTTTTAAATCCTTCTATCGTCACATTATTTTATAGAAGTGATTTCGATCTAAAGGTTGTTTCCCTTTTTTAGACGTAAAAAAGGAAAGTTTTTTATTGTTTTACTAAGTGTAATATAATCTCGCGTTTTTTTAAAACCGCAAATCTATGCTATTTTTGTCAGTTCCTTAACTCATTATTATAAGCATTAGCTTCATACTTCTCCAAATTACTCATTTATCACATTTTATTTTTTACATGTAAATATTATCAAGTTTTAACTAGACGTAAATAACGAAGTTTTTATTGTTTTACTAACTTTCACAGAATCTCCCATTTTTTTAAACCCACAAATCCATGTTTAATTATACATATTCTATCCTGGATCCTGAACTCAGGATTTGATTGATTTCTCATTCGTTCATTGAACCGGCGAAATCTAAGTAAAAGCTAAAATTAAATTAGAATATCCTTAAAAAGCGAGACTCATTTAAAATAGTGCCCCAAAATAGGCTAAAAACTAAGTTATAGGAAGATGTTCTTGACTGTAAGGGTTGTACGAAACTAAAAAATAAGTATAAATATGAGCTCCATTTAATATGGAGGAAAAATAAACGTGTTCACAACGGATTGATGAACTTGTTGGGAATAGTTGTAAGCGGCTCTGAGGAGTGACTGGATGAAAGATTTACAGTTCTATGGACGAGAGGTAATTGTCCATCCTTTCACGAAACAGTTGTAAGAGCTTAACGCCAACAAAGGTGAATTTCTATTCATGTAGGTTGTGATTTTATTAAATTTACGTATATATATATATATATATATATATATATATATATATATATAGAGAGAGAGAGAGAGAGAGAGGGAGAGAAATTTATATATAGAGAGGGGTGATTTATAGATATAGAGAGACATAGAGAGGGAGATGTAAGCATAGAGAGAGAGAGAGAGGGAGAGAAATTTATATAGAGAGAGGGGTGATTTATAGATATAGAGAGACATAGAGAGGGAGATGTAAGCATAGAAGGAGAGAGGGAGGGATAGAGAGACAGAGATAGATCGGGTGAGAGAGGGAAAGAAATAGACAGGTGTCGAAAGCTCACGGGAATACGCTTCTACGTAAATTTGTCAATAATGTTTTGCAACTCGTTCCCTTTTGTTGTAAAGTTCGTAGGAATAGGTCCCCTCGTTTACAGTGATAACCATCTACAAAATAGTTTCCAAAGGAAAGTCAAAAAAGTCCACCGCAGTACACAGTGAATGTTGCCTATATTCAATACATACAAAAGCAAGATGTCTTTCAAGAGAAAGAAAAAATAAAACAGACGAAAAGAAATACTCCTATTCTCCTCAACAACATTTGTTTAAAAATGATTTGCTTCTAAAATATGTGGAACACATTAATATTGTTTAAGAATCCGATATCTGTTTTTTATATGCGCTTTTATTAAAGCGTATCGTGTAGGTAATAAGTCTCGAAAGTAAATGGAAGTCGGAATGGACAAAAAAAAAAAAGAATTGTTGTTTGACGTACGAAAAGCCTTCCAGGGAATACAAAAAATAATTATGTACCGAAGTAGCATGCGAAAGGAAAGAAAACAATAACATAATTGTCCAGAGAAAACAATTATCGCAGTTTAGATATCTTAAGGGTCTGTTGTTTCGATGATGATGATGATGATGATGATAGTAATAATCATAATAATAATAATAATAATAATAATAATAATAATAGAGTAAATTCAATGAGATGAAAGCAGTGTTTATTAGAAACAGAAAAAAATGTATTTATAAGGTTTGTATATATATATATATATATATATATATATATATATATGTATATGTATATATATATGTGTATATATATGTGCGTATATATATATATATATATATATATATATATATATATATATATATATATATTAAAGGAATACTCATTGTATGACGGGTAAAATAAATTCCTTGACCAGAATAGAGTTGCTAAACTTTGTTTCGTAATTGAATCTGTAAATGGCGCTATATAAAACATATACACTTACTTTATTTGTAATCATTTACATATATGTTTTATATAGGATAATCATCGGAACGCAATGAAGTTGATGCACAAAATGTTAAGGCCGACATCTTTTTACAAGGGAGACGTTCATGGATGTGTAATGGTAGTGTAGTAATCGTTAATGATATACATTAGGTAAAATTTGGATTATCTAAGAAGACGGCTAAACAAGAACTTGTTTACCTTAGGCGTGAAGGCTACACTATTGTAATCAGCTGGGAAGCAGTTCAATCGATTAGTGTTCCACATGCAGGCAGTTCTAGGAATGAAGCTCTGCTCATGGAATCTGCGTTTGGATGTAGGCGCAGATGGAGCGTGGGGAAAATTGTTTATAGTGGTTGTAGCTAGTCGAGTGTTTTCTGTAAAAGATTGGAGCTCAAATGAGCACTTGGCATGAAAATAACGGTAGAGCAGAGACAAACTCGCAACATCTCTTCCGTGGGAATAGGCTTGCAGGGAAGAGAAAAAGGCATCACCGAAATATAGTTCGACAATAGATTGAAAGTGAAAAGCTAGTTATACATACATAACATTAATTATTATTTTTAAATGTAAGCACTGAAGTTTTTATAATAGAAAACAAAAAAATATATATAACGTATTATCGAGAAGTAAAATTCGTTTAAGTTTTAATTTTCACATAAAAATGAAAATTCCTTCTTAATATTCACATTATATATATATATATATATATATATATATAAATATATATATATATATATATATATATATATATATATATATATATATATATATATATATATAAGGATGTATATTTGGTACAAAAACCAAGGAAATGGGCTCTATACGTGAGTAGATTTAAATATGTTTTATTTTACTACCTCGGGGATTTTTACTTAAATTATTACAAATTGTTTTGATAGAAAGAACAATAAAAATTCTGCTCATCTCATCCGATAAGTCAAGCTAAAAAATAATTTGTTACGTAAGATGGACATGATTATATTGTCCTGTCTATTGAAACAGTTGGTAATGATTTAAGTAAAAATCCCCGTGGTTGAAAATAAAAACACACACATATATATATATATATATATTTATTTATTTATTTATTTATGTATTTATATATAGTCATCCACATACAGTGGGTTTCGCTGTTTTACAGCTCATCAGTGCGGCTAGACAAGCAACTACGTCAAGCCAGGATCGAAACCCAATCGCCCAAACGACAGGCGGGGCTTCTAAGCGTTTTGCTATAGGTCTGCTGCTAAGCAGGCAGCGAATTAACAATGTTTTTACATTGTCCAAATAACCCAAGCTCAACTTGTTTACACAAAGAGCATCGATCCATACGTTTTAATATCACTTCCCAAATGCTCAACCTAAGATGAGGAGCATTATATATATATATATATATATATATATATATATATATATATATATATATATATATATATAGTAATTTATAAAATATATAGGGCGATTAAGCTGCACTGAATATTCAACTTTTCATTCACTCTAGGATTCTTCAGGCTTATGCGCGTAGTGGATGAAACGCGGAATATTCAGTGTGGCTTAATCGCAATATATATTTTATAAATTACTAACTAGCTCTACCTACGTATTGAAAACTTTTTATGTAAATACTTAAAGTTTACGCATTTATACTTCTGTATATTAATTTTATGTGAGTAAATGAATAAATGAAGTATATATATATATATATATATATATATATATATATATATATATATGCGTGAATGACATTCGTCGTGTCCTATCATAATATACGCATGGATAAAATATTTCAATTCATGCAGATATCGTATTCATTAATTTGGAGCCAATTCTCTAGTGATTATTATATTGTACCCGATATGTTTATTAATGCTTTCGAAAGTTAAAAATATAACTTTCATGCCATCAGCTGGAATCTAAACCAAAACAATTATCGATCAAACTTAGTTGTCATTTAGCGTTTCAGCATTCATCAATAGCGAAATGGATAAAAATGGTTAACAATCAGGCGACTTCAAGCTAAGACTCCCTATGTACGCATGCTCGGAATCGATTTACTACCGATAAGGTAAACTGTTTTATTTCTTTTTTTCTAATTTTGAAAACTTAGGAACTATATTATAATCTAATAAATAAATAGACACTGTTTGAGATCCCAATAACCTATATATCGTTTCTAGTCAGCAGAGCCAAATTCAGAAAGATCTTTAGTAGAGGTGTTTCGCATACATACATACAGAGTTTCTTATATATATATATATATATATATATATATATATATATATATATATATATATATATATATATATATAAAGGAGATTGGAACAATAGTATAAAGAGCAGAGTCTATTTTAATGTAATAGTAAAATTACTGATTTAATTAAAATACAGGGAAAGAAAAAGTGCTCGTTGTAATTTAGATTTAAAATACTATATGTAAAAACTATTGTCCGTGGCTTAATGTCTACCACAATAAAAACATTGTTTTCCGAAACGATCGTACAAATTATTGATTTTGTTGTTGTTCCTTCTTGTGAAACGGATTTTTAATTTAATTCTAATTTGAATTTTAAATTATCAATCACATTACTGAATATACATATATATATGTATATATATATATATATATATATAGAGAGAGAGAGAGAGAGAGAGAGAGAAAGAGATAACGATGCCTTTGATAGGACATGTTTATATTAAATTCTCTGCAGTTATGTAAAAACTGCTTATAATAATCATTAAGCGTTATAGTTAAATAAAACCACTCATCTAATAAATAATTGATTGATGAACTTCGTTTTTCAAAGGAATACGCAAATAACTCTTCCTTTATGTAATCGCTCGCTTATCTATGACTGGGTATATAAAGAATTGCGTTTTAATATTTTGACATAGAAAATATCAACTTTAATATCAATATCAGATTGAGAAAAACTCGCCTTTATTATGAATTTAAAATAAGCATTTTGATATATCTAGACTCTAGTGTTTCCTGCTGTTGAAATCCTTAGTGCAGAAGGTGACGAGGAATCGAACTCTGCCACAGAGCTACCCATGATTTTATTTGAAATGAGCACTAACCGCCTTGAAAAATAAGGAAACTTGAACGTTTATAAAGCATCATCATATTAAGTACTATAATGATCGAGCCACCGAAGACGCGATCTCGCTTATAGCAATTCAACTATCTTTTTTACTTCCTCAACTTTTATAAAGCACTTTCATAATTAGTTGAAAAGATTATTACTGATTATATATATATATATATATATATATATATATATATATATATATGAGTTTCATCTAAATATCTAATATATATATATATATATATATATATATATATATATATATATATATATTAGTTAGATATTTAGATGAGACTCATTTGTGATTGTCTAATTCTTTAATCAATAATTCAGTACTGAATTCATCCTCATAAAATGATCATTATTGATTTCTCCCGAATGCTTGTGGCCGTCCATTCCAAGAATAAAATCTCCTCGAAAGAAGGCAACATAATCTTTCCAATATTATTGGTTCCTTCAAGGGTAAACAACGATATCTATTTTTTACGGCGACACGAAAACCTATTTAATTCGTATATCGAAATATTTTAGAACAAATTTTACACTAATACGTTTTACGCAAATCATTCTAGACATGGCATAATGTCACTTCATGTATGAAAATAAAGATACTATTTGCAGGTCAAAAACTTGTCAACAAGACAGGTTAGACTGTGACACGATAGAGTTAATAGGCCAGCCAGTTTTCTGGATATTTAAACCGCATAACATAGATGAGATGCCCATTCCTTCAAAAGTGAGCCAGCAGAGATGATTAGGTTCAACTTGACGTCAGCTATATTTGATGGCGCGTCTCTTTTTGATGTCCTCACGGGTGGGATTTTATCTGCGTCGTTGATAGGGATCGTATGTTTAAATTGGACGCTTGTACAAAACAGTACATATCCATTTTCATAAAATTAAATTATTTTATTTTTAACAATTAAAAATAGCTCATTAATTGTAGACTCACATCCATCGTCGGCCGCAAAACTGCTATATGCGTCGCTGGTACTCGACCCGTCGCGGAGGGAGTCCATACTTCAACTATATGAGAACAGTTCCTCTCTTTTTAAAATAGAGAGAAAGTCGGTTCTAAGAATATATATAAGAATTACAGAAATGAAGACATACAAAGAGATATAAAAATGCAGACACGCTAAAAAAATCAAAAACAAAAAAAACCCCAAAGACACTGGAAATATTTTGCTTTTCATTTCTGGCGATAGCAGCCAAGTTTCACATTTCACTGTGCACCTGATTACATAAGCAATCTCGGGTCGTATTCACCAAGAGGTCCAAGCTCCCCCAAATGCAGCTTCTTCATTGTGCCAAAAGACGAATAATTACCAACGCAGAAAATAGCAATTTCCACTTTATCGAAAACGTCGAACTGAGACTTACTGAACAACACTTCTGTGCTAAGTAACAGATTTTTAGTATTTGTGCGGAATACGCATCCGACGAATTCTTATCACTACATGATTAGTGATAAATATTGAATCCAGAATTAACCGCGTGTACGAGTGTAAAACCTCAGCTTAAAAATATAATGCATGCGTTTAGCGAATAATTTATTGGAGAAAACCGCACTTTTTATTGTTGACAAAAAATAGAGAAAAGTACATTTTTTTTTTTAAATATATGACCGAATTTATCCCATTTCTTAAAGAAAAATATCGAAAAATACTTTTAATTAAATAATTTTGTGAGGGGCACATTAAAAACATTTTGAACCATAACTTAAAAGAAGTGTTTTATTTTTTGCAGTAGTTTTGTCTGTGAACGTACGTAATTTAGCGAACTTATTTTATTATTCCATCCCAATCAAATATTTTGTTTGTAGCTGTTTTTATCTGTAACATAATAAACGCGCCAAGGGCTCGGTAAACGTCAAGTATTGGGCTATACAAATCCCTTTACAAAATATAAATATAGTAAAAAAAAAACAAATACTACATCTAAAATTATAAAAGGAAAACAGTTCAACATTCATCGTATGCTACTACGGATATTTTCAGCATTATCTCAGGTTCTCTATGAATACTAAATCTTCATATTTTAAATTAAATATTAATATCTTACTTTTTACTATCGGATTGGTTGATGATTACGGTAGCGTTATGTAATAATTCATATTCAACAAAACAATAACGGGATTTCTTTCGTTACAATTTGTTGGGGGCCATACAGCAAATGTCCATATATTTCCGAGCTTTATAAAACGACAGACGAGGATTGAATTATTTTGCATATGAGTTTTGGAGTATATTTTTTTGTGGTTTTAGACAGATACGCATTTGAAAGCCACACGCAATTAATATACGGCCAGGAAACAGCACGTCCTGATAAAAACCCATCGTAAATTTTCACCAGCTTTATATGTTCCGTCGTTCGTACTAAACAAAGGCAATGGTGACTTTTGTTCATAAAGACAACCATTTTATTTAACAGAATGCTTGTGATGCAGAGAAAGAGAGTGGGAGGATGAGTGTGTTGTTTTAATGAGTAAAGGTCGGATGCGGTCAGCACCCTCTCTCTCTCTCTCTCTCTCTCTCTCTCTCTTTCTCTCTCTCTCTCTCACACACACACAAACAAACGACGACTCTCCTTTGTTCCAAACTCAAAAGTGTTTGTTTATTTTGCAGTTACTTTTCCAAATCTGATTTCGATTCATATTTATTTTCATTATTCATTGTTTTGCTCACTTTATCTTATTTATGTTGATGTTTAATTCTTATCTCAGAGTTCGAAATACAAAACGGTGTTTGTTCTCATTTTTGATGAGTCAGGTTGCTGACCCCAACTATGCAACTATGCAACATTTTACACTCCTGTTAATGCGGTGAATAGAAAGTTCTATTTTAACCATGTGTCTATTAATAGTAAAAATAACTATACTAGTTTTAGTGCTTTACATTTCGTATGAAAATGAAATGGAAATTAAATGAACATTTGAATGTATAGTGCACATTTTAACTATGGATTGAACATGATTTTTTTTTAAATTCCCTTTAAACCACAAACAAAGCACAACGCTACTACGATGCTATCGGGGCCATAAGTTGCAGGGATGATATATAGGAAGTTGAGCAGCAAGATGTCTGTTCACATTACACTTGCCCTTCTGTACAGTACAGTCGGGAAATCAGGAATCCGAAAGGCGGCATAAAGACTAGCAGTTCTGGGGGAGAAACTATTAGAGTAGAAGACCTTCTTACGTCTAGGGATCTCTGCTGTGTAGGAGTTGGATTTTGCTGCCTGTAGGGTTTGTCGGCGGTATTTACGTTGAGGGAGTATAAAGACTTGTCGTTAGTCGGAGCATTCACCGTTAAAATACTTGTAGAACAGGCAAAGGGATGCAACATTTCATCGATGGGACAAAGGCTGAAGCCTAGATGACAGTTCAGGCCTTATCAGGTTCGCAACTTCATTTTGAACCCTGTCCACGAGCGATATACAATTGCATTAGGAATGTCATGTATAAATATTAAGAATAATATAAGTCCAATGAAAGACAGAAAGACTCCTGAGGCACAACTGCATTTATATCATATTGTTTGGATGCGCAACCGTCGAGGACAGCTGGATACTTCTCTTATTTAAAAAAAGATTTAATTATCTTTACTATTCGTCCAGTGATACTGCATGATCTTATTTTCCCGAGAAGGCCATCGTGCAAAACCCTGTCAAAAATCCTTAGATATTTGGATGGCTACTGCTTATCCTCCTATGCTTTGTCCAGTGTACAGTATACACACTCAGATATTACAGTTAGGTTTTCTGCTGTATAACGGGCTTGTCTAAATCAATACTGTTGGTCGGTCATAAGTTAAGCAGCTGGAAGTTGATGGACTAGATATGGTTAATTATGCACTCAAATATATTAGCAAAAAGAGGGAGGAGGCTTATTGGGCGATAATTTTATAGGTCAGTTCTTTTGCCAGGATTCTTGTATACTGGTACAACATATCAGTTTTCGAGCAGTCAGAAAAGCAAGGATCGTTTAGGCATCTATTGTAAACCTTACAGAGGGCTGTAGCAAACACAGTGGGGTATGTCTTAATCGCAGAGCTGGATGAGATCAGGTGCACATGCTTTTAAGGTAACTAGGTTTTTTATGATATCATGCTCCTGATAAGGGATGATTTTCAAATCATCTAGTGTGGCGTTTGTCCGCAAAGAAAAGTAAGGGGGGAAGTGTTTTACTAGGTCTAATGTGGAGTTTAAAGCAAACATACTGGCAAGTAGTTAGCCTTCTCGCTTACCGTGCAAACAACCTCATAATTGTTGAATAGTCGGGGAATTCTCGATTGTACATTATTTACTACACGATTATTGATTTTCCAGAGATCACGGGTTCCTAATTTCTGTGCGTCGATGAGTTTTCTGGTGACTTCGGTATATTCTCTTTTAGCTGTCGTTATTTTTTTCTAACGATAACTTCTTGCTTTTACATAATCTGTCTGTTTATACTAGGCTTACATCGTTAAATCTGCGATATGCTTGCTGCCTTTTAGCAATGCCCGCTGCATAAGTAGAAGTAAATCATAGGCGTGAATGGGGTTGTCTCGGGATTATGTGGTTCACTTGAAGTTTTGAATTATTCAGTGGTCTTATTTGCGCATCGTTTCAGCGGGGAGAGAAAAGATGATAAGATTCCTGATGACTTCCATGTTAGCCTACTTATAATACCTTGCCTTGAGCAATGACTCTACAGCTTTGGGTCGAGAATTTGGGGCCATTTCTACCATTATCACAGTCATCAGTATTCCCCAGTGGGGTATGCGTATTCCTTAAATAATCATCGAAAACTCTAACCAGAAATAGATCTAGAATGAGGCATGTTGATATTGCTAATCTGAGAAGCGTGTCGAAAACGTAACCGTCTTCGATAGGTAATGAGATATGGAGAAATTATGTGTAATGCTACCAGACGCCTCTGTGTAAGTAGAGAATCCAAGCCAATTAATGCGGTGGGCATTGAAGTCACCAAATACATGTAATAGTGCGCTAGTATAGAAGGAGAGTGGCGTATCTATACTGTCAGAGACTTGGTCGATTAGTGTACCGTACTAGGTCGAAGGAGAGCGGTAGAGAAAATATAAGTAGCGAATGTTATGTTGCATGTATATTCTTAAGCAAATAAAGGCCAGGCAGCCTGATTTAAGTTTTGTTTCTCTAGTCAAGGACAGGGTGTTTCGAATATAGACTAAGGTCCGTGCATATTTGCCCGGATTCTCACGGCATTCGTTGACATCTATGCTGATGACACGACAATCTATGGCAACACATCAAAGGCCGTAAATGATAAAGTTCTCTCTGTTTCTCTTTCCTCTGATCTTGAGCGCGTGGTAAAATGGGGGAAGAGGTGGTTGGTCACTTTTAAAGCATCCAAAACCAAGCTTTTATCTTTAAATCATCAACGCTCTGATCCCCATCTCGCATCAATTGAAATGGATGGCTCTCGTCTTGGGGAGGCTCCATGTTTTGATAAGCTTCTGGGTTAGACCTTTACTCCTGATCTGAAATGGAACAAGTACATCAGGTATGTTGCCAAGGACGCTGGGAAAATAGTGGTATCCTTCTTCCGCTCCAGAAGATATCTCACTAATGATGCAATTCTCTATCTGCATAAAAGCCAATTACGTCCAAGGATGGAGTACTTCTGCCACATCTGGGCAGGAACTGCTAAAAAACAGCTTATCCTTCCTTGACAGAGTACAAAATAGACTTCGTGGTTTAGTGGGGGATACCCTTTTCTCTTCCCTACAACCTCTCTCCAACAGAAGAGACGTTGCGAGCCTGTCTTTGTTTTATCGTTATTTCCATGGCAAGTGCTCGTCTGAGCTCTAATCTCTCGTCCCCCCTCGCGAATCTTTCACGAAAAACACCCGTCGTGCTGAACCTACTGTCAATAATTTCCCCACTCTTTATCTATGCCTAAATCCAAACTTAGATTCAATGAGCAGAGCTTCTTTCTGAGAAGTGCACGACTGTAGAACTCTCTTCCGTTTGCCTGTTTCCCACCTGACTATAACTTGGATGTCTTCAAGTCCAACATAAACACATTCCTGATAAACCGCCCCCTTAAGTAAGACACGCTATCAAATCTCCAATACTAATGATTAATACAATATTATCTCATTGATTAGTGTACACGCAATAACCCTTATCCCTGAGTGGCCTCCGGGCCTTGATAATTGGTGACCCCCACGTAAAAGAGTTACCGCAGAGTGGGAGATAATCAGGCATGTTAAAGTAGTTTGAGGGGATGGAGGAGTGTAGATTAGTTTCATTTACCTCTAAGATATCCGGCGTGTTTGTTAGGAGAAATGATTCAGCATCATTTAAATTAGCTCAGAGCCGTGGATATTCGTGAATGCATGTCTTAAGAGAGGAGGAAAATTGGTATTGTTTTAGTTTAAGCCTCTCTACATCGTAATTTTTGATTGAATAGTCATTTTATTTTATTTAAATGTTGCAGTCCTTGGGTAAGTGGTCTTGAACAAAGTGAATTGTGCAGAATGTCAAAACATGTAACAGACGTAGACTATCAGCTGGCTTGTTATCTACCGAAATGTGGACCTAAGAAAACCCACCGGAGATGGGTGCAGGGTCACTTTCGATGCGCGACATAACATGACAACCATCCTGATATTATGCAACTGATGATGGATTAACCGCTCCAAGCACTACCAAAGAGTTTGGTCTCCTGTGTAGCCAGAAACCGTCAATCCGGTACCCTCAACCCATTAGACAAAACCAATTAATTCCAATTGCACTGACATAAATAGTACTCAAGCACTCCCAAAGTGTCCAGTTCATTGCTCTATTCGGCAAACAAGGTAGACAACTGAATGTTTCTGACGAGTCCCTGTGATCGCATTTCTGCGCCTGGCTAATAGACAAAGAAGGAGTATGAAAGCCGGGCGATAGGTAGCGTCTTTCTATACCTTACCCAATTTAAGTATGCAAACCGGTAATTTTTTCGAGTCATTAGCTCTTAGAAGGCCGCTGTCCAGGACTGAAGAGGCCTCTCCTCCTATTTTTAGCGTCAGAATTTCTCTTCTCCTACGAGGATTATGTAGAAGATCTACGGGTCCATCAGGAGCGAGAGGGTTTGCCTTGCGCTTGTGTCCTAAACCATGTATTTTTGCGAATAATTCAACATGCCATTGCTATGCTTTCCATTTCATTGTAACTGAGAGGGGGATAAGTAAAATATCATGCAGTGAAAGCAACTAAATTCGCAACTGGCTGGTTAGAGATAGAGGAGTTTATATTTGGTTAAAATATAGTTAAGTTTAGGAATAGGATACCATGTTTAAGTATTATTAAATTGATAATAGGAATTAAAATAAAATCTTACGCCCGAACTCTTGATATTTAAAACGATAGGAAGGATAATAGAATGTATCTATTCAATATAAATTCAAAATGGTGGGATATCTATGATCTGGAGGTAAAGTGTAACTATGATGTATTTAGTATATATAACTGAGTATGAGTAGAAATATTTGCAGTAGATACGAACGTACAGAAATTGTTTATATTAAGTATATTGCACGTTAAAAGTTATTCTCACTTCTAACAAGGAAAAATAACTTCGTCTTTTGTTTAAAATAGGAAATTGTAGTTTGCATAGCAAAGGTACTGGCTCAGCTTTTTGTAATAAATTTTGTATTTTCACCCATCTGAAAGAAAGAGAGATATAGAAATTGCTATTTAATATAGATCTCTTTAAATAAAAGTACAAAATTATTTCTAATAAGTATATATTATATAGCTAAGATATATGATAAGGATGTCTGTTTTATAACTAAGAACCCCCCCCTCAATTTCTGTTTTTTTTTTCATTTTATGTTGAATTTACTTATAACGGCAATAGTTGAATTTCAGAAGCCCCCCCCCCTTCGCTGTTTTCTTATATCGCAATTTCTTAAACGCCACTCGCAAAAATTCAGAAAGTGATCACGTTTTGTTTTAACGGTTAATTAAAAAAGAAGTCTTTTGGGACGCTGATAATAAAACTAAGTCTTTTCAAATCAGTTTGCACTCTGAAGACGAATGCGTGTTCGAGATAAGTGTATTTTAATTTTTTGTTTAATTTCTAATATTAATAACTACATTCTATTTCAGTACTTAATTTATATTTCTATCTCCTGATTGTTTTATTTAATGATAGCGTTTTCTCGTCATAAATGTTTATTATATCTACCATGTTGATTGCATGAACGGATTAGGAAATTGTATTCATTGTTAATTCGTGAGAGGCTAATCTATCACCATACGTTCCCTTTAAAAAAACACGCCAGTTGGACTTTATAAGTACAATACTTAATAGATTTTTTTTTAAAGGAGAGTAGAGAACGTTTTGTGCAAGCGTTGTCGGCAGCTCCCTTTACTCTCGCTTCACTTTATTTGTCACTCAGTCCTCATTTTTTTAATGAGTGATTTTTCTGACAAAGGGAGAAGAAAAAGCTGTATTCTTGATTGGCAGTATTTTGCGTGAACAGTCGGCAAAGATGGCGGAAATTTTCTGTTCTATGTCTATCCTTGTAGCCATGTCACTAGTAAGGGTGGCGGGGGTAAACGTTTTATCTGGGCTCACGTTATCCGCCTGATAGTCAGGGACCCGAACCTTGGATTAACCACTAAGGAGGATGTCCTATCAGCAGGCGCAAAGTACTGGGACTGCTGTATTGCCATTTGGTGAATGGATTCTGGACCATGCAGTAGTCTCTGGTGGGGCCTCTCGATGCCACATTAGTGGGTAATTGTTACGGCTTTATCAAATCATGTGCTACAAAAAAATTCTTCGTTACTTTTCTCTCTTTGTTTCCCCTCTCTGTCTTGCTCTAAGCAAATCTGACGACCTAGTCCACAAACTCCAAAATTCCATCATGACAAGTTTCAATAAAAAATACACGATTAAACCCGGATCTGAAACTTCCAACGTAGATCCCCACTACCATGTCTCCTTCTCCAACATCAGGGGTCTACGTTCTAACCTTCCAGAGGTTGAAACCAATTACAGGAGACTAAACCAGACCTTTTCTTTTTAAGTGAAACTGGAATTGGACAGACTGTTTCCCTAAATGAGTTCTTAATTAAAGGATACTCCAACCTAACTTCCAAAACAGGCCCGTTAAGATCACCATGGGGATGGAATATGTGCCTATATTAAAGATGGCTTTCCATGTGCTAGGGAAATCTCCAGAGAAGATCCTATCTTACCCTATATGTGCTTCCGAGTAGCACTAGCTCACACTACGGTATTTATATTTACTCTCTATCGCCCCCATAACAGAGGGGTTACTATCTTTAAAAACATATCTGAGAAAATTGACCAAGTTCTATTAGCATATCCTTCAGCTAAAATTCACGTATGTGGAGACTTCAATGTTCACAATGTGGAATGGTTGACCCACTCAAACAAGACCGATGATGAGGGGAGATTTTGTCATGATTTCTCTATTGCTTATGACGTCACTCAGATTGTTCACGAACCCACCCGTGTGCTCCACAATGACGGCCAGTATGCAAGTCTCTTTTTCTCACAACTTGCCCTGAACTATGTTCAGTTTCCGTTCTGTCTCCTCTTGGATCTTCCGACCACTCAGTTGTATCAATTAAGATAAAAATGAAATGTAATAAGTCCTCAGACGTACCTCTCCATCGTACAGTATATCGATACACTATGGCTGACTGGCATAGTTTCCGTACATTTATATCGGATCTTCCTCTGCGTTCCATGTTTAAAAAGGATGTGTCGTCTATATTATCAGACTTGACGGAATGGTTAATTGTAGGTATAGACCGTTTCATACCCTCGAAAAAGTTCCAGCAAAAACCTAACAGCCAGCCATGGGCTTCTCCAGAATGTGCTCCTGCTATTGCGCACAGAAATCACTTTTTCCACTGCTTCCAACGTAATAGATGTATGGAAACTAAAGCCGCTTTCAGGACTGCCAGCAACCATTGTAAAAAAGTAATAAAGAACGCAAGTCCGTCAAGTCCAAAGTAGCTGAGCAGCGGCTTGGTTCCCACCAGTTTTGGCAAATTGCAAACAGAATCTTGAACAGAAGCGTGTGCTCCATCCCAACTATCATCAACGGACCTGAGTTAATCTCGTCAGCATCAGAAAAAGCCAAACTCTTTGCCAAGAACTTTGGAGCCAATTCTACCCTTTGCGACCAAGGCCGCCAACCCCCAATATTTCCTCCTGTATCAGAAAACACACTATGTGATATACAAATAGCTGTATTTGATGTTGCCAAGCTAATCAGAAACCTATATTCCAGTAAAGCAACCGGCCCTGACGATATTCCAATTATAGTACTCAAAAAACTTCAACCAGAACTAGCACCCATACTTACAAAACTGTTTAAATGTTGTCTTAAGGAGAATTGCTTCCCGTCACCCTGGAAAATCTCATCAGTATGCCCTGTATTTAAGAATTCAGGTGATCGCTCATCCCCCTCTCAGTACAGGCCAATCGATCTCCTGTTCATCATGAGTAAGTTGCTGAAATCTGTGTTAAATAGAGAAGTAATCAACCATCTCAGCAAAAATAACGTTCTTAGTGACACACAATATGGTTTCCGTTCTGCTAGATCTACAGCAGATGTGCTTAAAGTTATATCTCATAGGATTAGCGAATCTCTCGACAGAGGCAACCTTTCTAGGGCAATTGCTCTTGACATATCAAATGCCTTTGATAGGGTATGGCATAAAGGTCTACTTCACAAGATCTCCAGCTATGGTATAGCTGGAAATGTCTTCTCAATTATTAAATCATTTCTCTCTGATAGGTTCATAAGAGTAGTAAATGATGGGCGAAAATCAGAAGCTCAAAGTATAAATGCTGGAGTCCCTCAGGGGTCGATCCTGGACCCAACTCTTTTCCTGATCTACATTAATGATCTCCAAATCACATCCTTACATCATTCGTAGACATTTTTGCTGATGGCACTACCATCTATGGTAGCACATCTAAGACAGTAAACGACCAAGTTCTCTCCGATTCTCTCTCCTCTGATCTTGATCACGTTGTACAATGGGGAAAGGAGTGGCTGGTTACTTTTAATGCATCTAAAACCAAGCTTCTATCTTTATATCATCAACGTTCTGACTCCCATCTGGCATCAATTAAAATGAATGACTCTCGTCTTGGGGAGGCCTCAAGTTTTGACAGGCTTCTTGGCTTGCCTTTACTCCTGATCTTAAATGGAATACGTACATCAAATCTGTTGGTAAGGCCGCTGGAAAATGGTCGGATTCTTCTATCGACCAGTAGATATCTCACTGCTGATGCAATTCTCTATCTATATAAGAGCCAGATACGTCCAAGGATGGAGTACTGTTGCTACATATGGGCAGCAGCTGCTAGAAAAGACTTGCCCTGCCTTGATAGGGTTCAAAATAGACTTCGAGGCCTAGTGGGAGATGCCCTTTTCTCTTCGCTGCAACCTCTGTCTCACAGAAGAGATGCTGCGAGTTTGTCTCTGCTGTATCGTTATTTTAATGGAAAGTGTTCAACTGAGCTTAAATCTATGGTCCCCCCTCGCCAAACTTTCACAAGAAACACTAGACTAGCTGAAAACATTATCAATAATTTTCCCCACTCTTTATATGTACCTAATGGTACAGAGAGAGAGAGAGAGAGAGAGAGAGAGAGAGAGAAGTGAGTAAACGTGGAGTGTAGATCCGTTTACCAAACCGAAGGTCAGCTGACCAGATTACGTATGAGTGACGTGGTCAGGTTGGCTAGATCTGAGATATTTGATTTGGGCTTTGAAGAAGACGGACGGCTTCCCGTTGTCGCCCCCTCTTCACTGGGGAGGGGGGAGACGAACGCTGACGTGTGTAGAAGAAGAACCCACACAGGCCGATTTCACTTCCACCTTCTGCAGGACCTCTGGGGAAAGTGAAATAAAAACTATAAAACCCATTCATCGTCTTGGAGTGATAAATCTTCGTCAAACAGGTATCAAGTCTCCCTCCAGGATGAGAAATTTCCAGATGGTCCAACATCGAAGAAGCAGAGGTAGGTTCTGAAAATACATGTCACACATACGATTCCCTTTATGATAATCAAACACACAACCATTTATATTAGAGACAATCATACGCACACGGAATCCTTTATATGTTATACACCAAACGTAAATGATGCCCCTCAATGATAACCCTATGTAACACTAAACTTAAACATAGATTCCATGATCAAAGCTCCTTTCTTATAACTGCACGCCTGTGGAATTGTCTTCCGTTTTCCTGCTTTCCAGCTTTCTATAATATGGTTGTCTTCAAGTCCAACGTGAACAAATTTCTGATGAGCCCTTCCACTTAAGTTAACAAATTTACCGAACTTCCATTACTATCGATTACTATATTGTCCTTTTGACTACTCTACACTCTTAAACCCTTATCCTTGAGTGGCATATCGGCCTTGAAAAGTGGTGACTTTTATGTAAAAAAAAAGTCATACCATAAGAGCATATAATAATGCATGCCTAGCAAGTAGAAATCTATAGATGTTTAGTGTGTATCGATTTGTAAAAGGTCAGCCTGATAAAGTTAAAGACTGAACGCTAAGCCCCCCTCCAACCGTACAGGCAATGCATGTGATTATTTAGTCGCTTGGGAGGAAAAACAATTGGTTACTTTTCAAGAGAGATTATTAATGTAACTTACTGAATACAGTATGAAATACACATTAGGATATAAATAATTTTGGGTAAAGTTTAGGTATATAAGAATTTGAATAATGTTTATCATATAGAAAGGATACAGGCAGTCGTCTTGGAGGCAAAGTCTCTATTGGATATAATTGGATATACGGTATAGCAGCGATTCTGCGGTATTCTTTGCTCAAGAATTAAGGATAACCCCTTTTCCATAAAAACTCAATTTACTTTATTCGCAAACAACTAGAAAATTAAGGAAACCCCGGGACAGATAGAGTTAAAAAATATTTCATATATCCATTTCATAAATATCTATTAAATACGACTTTTTGCCTAGGGATGGGAAGCATCATCACGACTTGTTTTGGATTGTTTTCTATGAAGAATTTGGCTTTGCTTCCGTTGAGTCAAACTTGGCAATTTGATGTCTGCAGTAAATCATACAGACAGAAACTTTGAAATAAAAAAAAACATCTAAAAACAGGTTTACATCTCATTGTTGATTCCGTATTGAGGAATCATCCTCGCCCCTCATAAACTTGGCTACTCAAGTGAAGACAGGTTTTATCTTTAAAACTCTTCTTTGTATGTAACAATCGAGAATCATGTAGTGTAAGAAATTCTGCAGAAATAAGCAAGCTTTTTATTGGACAGTTTCTACGCTCGCGGATTTATTTGAACCAATCAAATTCCATGTTATAACAAACTGCCGGGAATGTTCTCCGCGCCAAATTCTTTTTTTCAGATCAGAATCCGAGAAGACGCAGAGTTGGAAACACGTGGATTCTCATTCCAATCGAGGTAGCGAAAATTATTTGTTGTATCAAGATGTTTTAACGCCCAAATGTGAAGCGGAACATTATCATTGCAATTACTAATGTCCTTAAGTAGGGCAAATTTATATCTGCACGCTTGTGCTACAATTTAATTCTGTCAAGCCGAAATAAAGGTCTACGGTTTGACCTGCCTAGTCTACCATTGAACTGATCCTACAAGGACTCCTAGTGTATGCCCTGCTAGCAGCATCCGACCAGAAAAAAACCTTCTACATCTCCAACCTGCGCATTTCGTCGTCAGAGGGAATTTCAACCATGCCTTTATCGAAGAGGAACTATTATCCCCTTTGGGAATGTAACCAGCCCATAGTAACAGATAGCTGAAGATGACGCATCTTTTGCAACATGGACTTTTTTATTTTAATAAAATTTACATTGAAGTCTTAAGGTGAACTTGTTGTAATTTCTGTTTGGTTTTCTTCAATTCTGGCAGGGGCAAAATCCTTGTGATAAAAATTTCACAGTAGCTACCTTTGTTTCTAACCTTTGGACACGTGTTTGTTAGATCTGTAATGTGTAGGTTGATGTAATTTGCATTTAATGATGCTACACACTGGATGGAGGGAATATAAGGCCGGCAGTCACGATGGTGGGACTACGGACTGAACGATTCAGATCTGGGAATGTTCGAATGCTGATAAGAAGCCAGTTATTTTCCTTTTTTTTAATTAGCAGCTATTTCGTTTTTATTTTATTTTATTTTATTTTCAAGTGACTTTGATAAGCGATGACCTAAAAAAAATCTGACTCGAATTGTACTTTCAAAAAATAACGCTTTCGTTTAAAAGTGAAAGATTAAACGAGTCACGTGCAGATTTGAAAGCCTCAAGGAAGGAAATTAAATGAGTCGCGTACAACTGCGAACATTGAAAGTATCGAAGGAATGAGAATATTAAATGGCACGCGTCGAATTTAAGAAAAAATTGAAAGCGTTGAAAAATGAAAATATTTAAATGATTCGCGTCGAACTTTAAAAATTTATAACATCTAAGAGAATACGATAGTACTCAATTTTCTCCAAATTACTTTTAAGTATTGAAGCGGTTTGTAGTTAGATGTAATTTACATATCAATGAGTGTAAACACTGGAATGAGGAAATAATAGGCCGGCGTGTGTTTTGAACCCATTTTTCTATGTGGGTGTATTTTTTAATATATGCTTTAAATTTGTCGTTTTCTTTGACATTAAAGAAAAAAGTAACATGTTAGACAATATATTTAGCAAATAATTCAGAACGCCAGGTTTAATTTTAAAAACAATAGAAAATTCTATGAGCTACATTAACGTTGACGTACATATTAATGTTAGATCAACGAAGTTACTATCAGGTAAGCAAAGTCGCCCAGGAGATCAGTTTAATACGTGATAACACTATCAAAACTGACATCGGAACTACTTCCGATGCACAGATTTGCGGTGATCGTTGCTGGTCCCGATTACTGCGGAAAGTCGTGTGTGGCCTGCATCTATCTGGACCGCTGCTTGTTCGACGGTAGCAGTCGCTTCGATCGATTCTCGTTGAATGTTCCCTCTGGTTCATTATTACCAGATAAGTGAGCATTTCAGAATACCAGCTTCTGTATGTGTGAGAGTGGTAAGACATCCCAGTATCAAACTGAAAAAACCTAAAGAGTTGACAAGAGTAGGCATGAAACTAGAAAGTATTTGCGTAATGTATATTACATGTAGTTATCTTT
>NC_136495.1:29329882-29572382 GCF_053919585.1 Euprymna scolopes | reverse complement strand
GTATTACACACACACACACACATACACACACACACACACACCCACACACACACATATATATACACACACACACACACACACACATATATATATATACACACGCAGACACACACATTTTGAAAGGACTGACAAGGAACTAGATACAAAAATAAAAACTACCAGTATCTCTAACCAGGATATACAAATTAAGTTTGGTATGGAAATGTGTGCATTATTAGTTATAAGAATAGGAACAACTGGAGACGAGAGAAGGCATTGATGTACCCAACAAAACGAAGACTAGAGCACTAGGAAAACAATACGCCTATAAATACCTGGGGGTTCTGGAAGGAGACGCCATAAATCGACAATACTGAAATAGAGAATTTGAAAAGAATACGTTAGGAGAACAAGAAAACTCCTCAAAACAAAATTATATAGCAGAAACTTAATAAAATGTATAAATATCTAGGTAGTGTCGCTAGTAAGATACTCTGAACCGTCCATAGAGCGGGCTAAAGTAGAACTGAGACAACTAGATCAGAAGACCAGGAAACTCATGACCATGCACAAAAAACGATGTTGACCGACTCTACGTGAAAAGCATATACGACAGAAGATGGCTGATTTCATAGAAGACTGTGAACGACTCAAAAAAAAAGAACTAGAAAAATCTATAATGCAGAACACTGAAAGGATAATTATGGCAGTAAGAGACACTGTAAAAAAACTATCAAAACAGAAAACAGACAAATTATAAGACGAGAAAAGAAAAATGGAAAGAGAAACAACTACAAGGAAGATTCATAAGGATAAAAAAAGATGGGAATAACGAAAACACTTGGGCATGGATGCGAAAAGGACACGCCAATCGGGATACTGAACCCCTAATAACGGCAAGAAAAGATAACTCGATAAGAATTAACCGTATCCGAGCAAAGACTGATAAAACACAAGAAAAGAACAAATGCAGGTCTCTTGACAAAGTTATGAAACAATAAACCATATAGTAAGTGAATGCAGCAAACTGCCCCTCCCCAAATTACAGGAACAAGTAGGGAGGGCAGTACACTGAGAATTATGCAAACAACTGCATTTAGAAAGCACAGCAAATGGTACACGCATAAACCGGTAACAGTACTTGAAAATGAGAATCATAAAATCCTATGGAACATGGGCATACAAACAGATAAACCTATCAAAACAAGAAAACCGGATGTCGTAATAATTAATAAAAAAGAAAGGTCCTATCAAACTGTAGACTTTGCTGTTATCGCTGACCACAGGGCGAATATCAATGAAAAGGAATACAGAGCAAATACACAGTGCTAGCCAGATATCAGAAAGAAATATGGATGATTAGAAATTAGGATCATATTTATAATAGTAGGAGCACTAAAAATTCCGAAAAGCTTTAACAAAAGAATGGGAGTAATTAGAATCAGAGGAATGGCGTCAAAGTTACAACGAATAACGATAATCAAAACAGCTGAAATATTAAGGAAAACTCTTGAATGCGGAGACTAATACACATGGGCCACATGAGCGGGCTAGACAAACTACTGCAGAGACAAAACATTAAGAAGCGTTACATAGAACGAAGAACATTAAATCTGAATATGTATATGTTCTCTATCACCCCACCATCCTCCCCCATTACCTCATCATCGCCCGCACCAAAAACGAGTGATATCAAGTAGCCGAGAAGGGTTAAGGATGATGGAAATGACGTGGCACATAAAAACCGCAAATAAATGGAGTATAGGTTGCTACCTTGATCTTACAAGTAATTTTTGTATTTTCTAAGTAAAACCGTTGCACTTTTGTGCGGTAAAAAAAAAACTGCAATCCGATAGATACACAAGTAAGTGCAACCATGGACGTGGACTTCGTGCAGACTAGGTAACTTGAGATACAATACACGAGCTGTATGCAAAATAACGATTTGGCTAACAAGAAAAGAATACTGCCATATTAGTTATACAGATTAAATTTTCGTTCTGAATTTCGAATTGGTATTTTAAATTAAGCAAATCATAGCCATTGAAATAAGTCGCTAGTTAGTTCGAGAATTATTGCCAGTACAAAACGGTAACGCTGTCAAATCGGAGTTAATTTGTATGTGCGATTAATTGACTTCAAATTAATGACATATTTTGCTTTGTCATTAGAGCAATGGTGTTCATTAAAAGGGCGTGGAAGTGTGACACTTGATATGTGCTCTTTATTCTTTTTTTCTTTTTCTAAGAGCCACGTCTTTTGGAAAGCCGCTGCTGAATACGACGAGGTAAGGACGCACGCCATCATGATTACCAGCAATTGGTCTCTTATTAATTTTATAACACAAAATATATTAGCTCATGAAGCCATGCGATTATTTGACTTTTTCTTGAATTTTTTCTTGGCTCCGAACCTTGATTAAAACCCCACTGACCGGGGTTAACGACGGGCACATGTGAAAACATCCACTTTGTTTTGGCCTGTTAATCTCATTATAATTCTGTAGCTTAGTCAAACTGGTTGACGTATTAGCTGATATCGGTAGAATTATAAAAAAAAAATATATATCGCTGAGTTCATTTCTTCAGATCTAGAACATCTGGTGCAGTGAACAATATTTAGCTTGTTATTTTAACACCGCTGAACTCAAACGTGCCTGTATTTACCACCAAAACTCCGATATATATTTATCACAGTAAAAATGAAACAAATTCAAAACCTCAGAATGATTACATATTATTATTGATAGCGTAAGATAAGCTATTTAGACACCCTTGGACATCTTTTTTTTTTCCTGTCATAAAAGATGTACATTGTGGGCATCATTTCCTCCCCAACCAACACACACCCCAACCGACCCCAACACACCCTACATGCAACCTCCACGACTTAACACGGAAATTGCTTACATATGACTATGTGGATTTACACCTGCACAGGTAAGTGCACATGGAAGTGTACAACCAACCGATACCTCATGTGCATAGACGCACACCTTAGAGTATGACACCCCAATATAGCCTTCCGCAAAAACTGATCGATAATACCATAAAAAATACCCCAACTTAGAACAATAACTACAGCACTCAATCCCCATATAAACCACCCCAAACTCCTCCCCAAAATCTATAAACATGGCTACCTAGAACCACTATCCCGGGTACATGGGCGATTATTAGTGCGTATGTTAAGTATATGTGAATGACACCCGCGCCCATATTTACGGCAGGCCACTCTATATACCCGTATGTATATGCGTGCGCACATATCTGTGCTTGAGGGAGTGTGAGTGCGTATCTTTGCAGATGTATATAACGAGATCATATGTGCGTGCGTATGTGTATGTGCGTATGCATGCTTATCTGTGTACATACATACGTGGGGGAGCGTGCATCTGTGGGTTAAATTTGTATGCGGAGGAGTACGCCGGCGCGCCAATGTGCACCCACATCTAACCAAAATAAACCCCACTAACGAAAATGAAACCATTATGTACAGAACTCTGGCAATGAGCTTATGCGCATATCTATGTATAACCAGATCTACATCGAACGAAAGTATTGCGCCTATGTACCCACAAATGAACTTAGATTTAAATCTATCCAGACGAATATGTCTATACCAATACCTATCTGTATAACTAGTTGTGTACGTGTGTGTATGCACGCGTGTGTACATCCACGTGGGCGTCCGTATGTACACGGGGCCCCAGTGTATGTGTGTACGTGCCTGTGTATGCGTGTGTGGATGTGAGAGTATAGATGCCCGCTGCCTGCTGTCCACATGGTGTGGGAGGACGTGCAGCTGTATATATGTCGATGTATGTGCTCTCGAGTATTGGTATCTGCATGCGCGCACGCGCTTGAACGTATGCGTGGGGTGCTAGTATGCCTGAATCAGTATGCGTATAGGAGCCCATATAATCGCCTCCTTGGGGGCAGGGGCGTCGATGTATGTATGTATCTGTGTATGTGTGCATCCATGCCTGCGCACGCGCACCCAATCTTAGAACCTTAAAGGAAATTTGACGCAAGCGAGAACAACTCAGGGGTCTATGCATGCAGGCGCACATATGCACATATATTTGCACGCCAGGGCGGGCATGTATGTGTTCCCGTGACCGCTTCTTTTAAGTATATATGTGTGTACGTGCGCATGTGTGTACCCGTGGCTGCGACCGCTAGCTGACCCTTTCCAAACAATTAACAACAAAATAAAAACTAAAAATAAATAAACCGAATCATAGACCCCCGCCTCCAAACATAAGCGAACACCCAACAGCTCCAGACATACTTACCAAGAAATCACCTCACCAACGAGACGCTTAAAACTAAAAAATTTAACACCAAGACTCGAATTTTAAAGGAACCGCCCTCCTCCCACCCCCACATATACCCCTTCCCCTCATGTGTCCTTATGCCCTCAGTCACACCAGAAATGAACTTCCCAGACCCTCCCCCACAAGTTCCTTAAACCCCAAAACTAAAACATTATCGACATACCAAACGCCCCCCACCTTCTCTACTTGCTCCCTTACTCTCTCCCTCTTCCACCCTCCTCGCACCCCGACCTCATTCACTCTTCCACTTTTTCATCCCAAAATAGCGAATATTTCTGTAAAATTCTGAGGACGGTACAGACGGACAAAAAAAAAACGGCCGTGTAGCCGAAACAATAATGTAACTTAACAGAAAGATACGGTAACAAAAAATAAAACGCATATTTGCTCTACAACAGTATTGAGCACTTTCTTCAAATTTTATTAATTACCATCTTAACTAAAAAGCTATATATATATATATATATATATATATATATATATATATATATATATATATATATATATATATATATGTGTGTATTGAACTCGTACAGGGAAGACTTTTATTATTCATGATTAAAAGTAAAATGCGAAAAACACGTTCAAAATAATAAAAAGGAAGAAAAAGAGTATAGAAAAATAAAGGGAATCAGCTGATCGGAGCTGTAGCGAGGGATTTAAAACGGAAAATTGAAAATATGTAAATTATTAAAATACAGTTACTTTGCATTCTGTTCATGGGTAGAAAAACACGGAAGCGATTAAAATAATGCAATGTTATCATATTGTTCGAATATCCTGGAGGTTAACCACGCTCAAACCTAAGAGATATTCCCTCTGTGTACAAAGAGAAAGCCTCTTCCACCGAATGTAATTAGTATCCAAGATCTTTCTATTGAATGTTGAGTGAGCATTACTCAAAAATTGAAAGTTGGTTTGTGCTGAAGTTTGCTGCACATGACGGGTTTTTAATAAGATGATCAGTTATTGAATACCCGCATGTGTTGATAAATGCTCGCTGCTCGGTATGTCCTATTTCTGATTTTGCTAAGTACGTGATGTTGGACATTCCCATCCCATCAGAATGTTGTTCGACGAACATATTTGGCACTGTCACTACACACAAAATTGTAAATTACACTATTATTATGATGTAGGGGATAGAACATCTTTTCGAGGGGGCGGCATTACGATTCTCGTAGAAAATACAACACACACATTTGAAGCATTGTGTGCATGTTGTGTTCTCTACGAAAAACTCAATGCCGTCCTCTCGAAAAGATGTTGTTCGAACCACATAGTTGGCACCGCAACTTTACTCAAAATTATAAATCACACTATTATAATTATTATTATTATTACTATTATTATTACTATTACTATTATCATTATTATTATTATTATTATTATTATTATTATTATTATTATTACTATTACTATTATCATTATTATTATTAATATTATTATTATTAATATTATTATTATTACTATTACTATTACCATTATTATTATCATTATTATTATTATTATTATTATTATTATTATTATTATTATTATTATTGTTAGAGGACTCCACCATCATTTTAACCGCTTTACAGTTTTTTTTTTTACCCATGAACAGAACGCAACATAATTTTTTTTTAAAAATGTACACATATTTGATTTTTCTATTTAAATCCTTCGTTAGAGCTGTGAGGAGGTAGGTCGAAACCGGTTAGCTGACTCCTCATCAACCTATGATTGCACTATTTAAATTTTGTAACGCCCTTCAACGGATATTGAAATATATATATTTCTAAGGCCTTTGAAAAAAGTCCTACATTGTTCGTCTGCTTCAGAAAACACATGTCCCAAGATGGATTCTGCTACCGACGTGGGAGAAAGATATAGCAAAGGGTGAAATAGTGCTGCCACATCATAAGCTTCATTGCCAGAGGACGAACCCACTTGCGCAATCTCGCTTTATCTCTACTTAAAAAACAGACGTCGCTAATCTCTAGCTGCTATAACGATATTTTCAATTTTTAGTTTCCTGTTAGTAACACATCTTCAACAGAAATTTTTGTTTTTTTATATAACATCACATAAACATTGAATTTCCTCCTCCGTGTACCTAGTATGGACAAACTCACCTTGAAAGCTCCTCTCGCCCGTGGAACACATTTGCTGGATTACAATTGATTACCACCCTATAACTTTTAAATCTAACTTGAATAAATTCTAGTCAGAACTCGCTCAAACATTTAAATGCGTTATAAAAAATTGATCAATATTCGTACTCCCGTAGAGTTCCACATATTTTGGATGTATATGATTCCACGCCCATTAAAGTTTATCCTCAAGTAGAGCGAATCCGTTGATGAGCACTGACCGTACTAGTAAGATATAACTGCCGCATAAGTAATAATATAATTCTCAAAATAGATAAAATAACACGGAAAAAACAAAAAGAAACTATCATTAAAACATTATTATCAATGTTATTATTATTATTATTATTATTATTATTATTATTATTATTATTATTATCATTATTATTATTATTATTATTATTATTATTATTGACTCACATAAAGCTTTCACACAGGTGATCAAAGATCTGATTGAAAACCTGTGGTGTTTCCTGGGAGCTGAGTGACAACAAGACTCCCCAGATGTCCAGCACCCTTCATCTCCTTTGATATCAGTTGCATATAAATTTGTGTTATCGCAACAGCCTCTCACCACCGATTTCTCGCTGGAAGTTGCCATTGGTCTATACTGGGATTTAAGTGGGCCTAAACCTCTCAAGGTCTCAGTTCTCTTCTCGCTTGTCCAACAGGTCTGATCTTCTCTCTCCTCGGTCTTTCCATCCTCCAAGACCCTTTTCGGCTATTAGGTATCGCACTTTTGGGGAGGGCGGTGATGGGATAATGGGGGGAAAATGCGTGATGGGGATGTAGAACTTGTTTATGTGCAGTTTCAGTGTTCTTCATTCCCTGTAAGGCTTCTTCCTGTTTTGCCTCTGCTACAGTTAATCTGGATCATACATGTTGTTCATGTGTATTATTCCCCACATTCAAGAGCTTTTCTTAATATTCCAGCTGTTTTAATTATCGTTATTCGTTGTAACTTTGCAGACATTCATCTGATTCCAATTTCTCCCATTCTTTTTTCAAAGTTTTTCAGAATTTTCCTATGCTCCTACTATTATAGGTATTATTTTGATTTTCTTCATCATCCAAATCCCTTTTAACTGTCTGGCTAACTTAGTGTATTTGCTTCGTTTATCCTTTTCTTGCATACTCACCCTGTGGTCAGCTGGGACAGTAAATCTATGGAGGGACAGGATTTCTCTTTCTTGTTAATTATTACATCTGGTCTTCTTGCTTTGATGTGTTTGTCCGTCTGCATGTCCATGCCTTATAGGATTTTGGTGTTCTCGTTTTCAAGTACTATTGCTGGCTTATGCTTGTACCATTTGTCCGTAAGTTGATAATACAGTTGTTTGCACAATTCCCAGTGAACGCCTGTTTTTGTATTCCTTTTAGGCCAGTTTGCTGCATTCATTTACTATATGGGTTATCGTTTTGTCTCTTTGTCCACAGAGTCTGCATTTGCTGTTTTCTTCTGTTTTATCGATCTTTTCTTTTGTATAGTTCATTCTTATCGATTTGTCTTGTGCTGCAGTTATTAGGGATTCAGTTTCTCGGTTTGCATGTCCTTTTTCGCATCCATGTCAAAGTGTTTTCATTATTCTCATCTTTTGTCATTCTTATGGATCTTCCGTACGGTTTTTTCTCTTCCAATTTTTCATTTCTTTTTTTTTTCATTTGTCTCTCTGTTTTCTTCTTTCATTTTTTTTTCGGTGTCTCTCGCTGACATAATTATTCTTTCAGTATTTTGTATTATGTATTTTTCTTGCTTTTTTTTTTTCGTGTTCTTCACACAGTCTTCTATGCAGACCAGTCCTCTTCCGCCGTCTTTCCTTGTCACGTAGATTCTGTCAATATCATCGTTTAGGTGTAGTGCATTGTAAATGGTTATGAGTTTCCTGGTATTCTGATCAAGTTGTCTCAGTTCTTCTTTTGTCCACCCTATCCACGGTCCAGAGTATCTTACTAGTGATACTGCTATGTATTTTTACCTTTTATTAGGTTTCTGCTAAATAATTTCGTTCCCAGGAGTTTTCTTGTTCTCCTGGGATAATCCTTTCCAATTCTGTCTTTCATTTCTGTTGCTTTGATGGTGTTCGCTTCCAGAATCCCCAAGTATTTATAGTCGTCTTGTTCCCCTAGTGTCCTCATCTACGTTTTGTTTAGTAGTTCCATGCCTTCTGCCGTTTCCAGTTTTCCCTTTTTTATAACTAGTAGTGCGCACGTTTCCATTCCAAATTCCATTTGAATATACTGGCTGAAGATACTGGTATTATTAATTAGTGTCTCTAGCTCCTTTTCGGTCCTTGCAAAAAGTTTCAAACCGTCACTCTACATCAGGTGGTTCAATTTTTCCTCCGTATTAGAAAACTTGTATCCGGCTTGGCACTTTTTCAGAATACTGTTCAGGCGTATCATGCCTATGATGAACAGTAATGCTGATAGTGAGTCTCCTTGGATGATGCCTCTTTGTATGTTAATTTCTATTATGTGTTGTCCATCAGCTGTCAATTCTATTATCCGTGTTCTCATTGCATCTTATATTATGTTGTTGATCCCACTTGGTATATATATATATATATATATATATATATATATATATATATATATATATATATATATATATATATATATATACCTGTCGTACGCTTTTTCGTAGTAGATCTATGCCATGGCTAAATTCTTTCTCCTTCTTTTAACCTCCTTTAGGATCTTTTGATCTATATATAGCAGATATTTTTCCTATTTGGCATCCGCTCTGTTCCTTGGGGCGGAGCCCACGATTATTCAGGAAGTGGTAGATTTGTTACCTCACTTGTGCTGAGGTAAGCACGTGATCGGCCTATAGTTGCTGAGGACGGTTCCTTTCTTCGTGCCCTTCTGTAGCAGAGCAGTTCTACTTCTTGTCATCCAATCTGGCACGATTGCTTCCTGTATACATCTTTTCATGTTTTGAGCTAGCCTTTCGTGTAAGGTTGTGAATTTTTGGAACCAGTATGCATGTATCCCGTCGTGCTCTGGTGCTCTCCAGTTTGCCATTTTTCCTACGGTTTTCTTTAGAGTTTCCTTGCTATTTCCTTTACTGTTCCTTCTTCGATTTGTTGTAACTCTTCTTTCATGTGTTTCAGCTATTCAGCATTTCTATTGTGATTTTGTCGTTCTTCCCATATTTTAGTCCAGTAGAGTTGTGTTTCTGTCCGATTTGGTTGTTCTGTTTTTGTTTTTCCTCCGTTCACATTTTGGTAGGATTGGTTTCCATTAGTTCAAAATGTTCTGTTTTTTTTTTGCATTGTTCAGATTTATATCCATATTTTCTCACTCTCGATTCTTTTGTTTTTATTTTTTGGTCCAGTTCTTCATGTTTCTTGTTTATTATCTCCCTGCCAGTCACTTTTCCAATATTCCATTTTTTCCACTTTGCTTTCTTCCTGTTGATGATTTTGGCTTCTATTTTATGTTTGTGTATTTGTGTTTCTAATCTCATTTCTCATCAAGGTTCTGTCGATCCCGTTGTCCTCGGTCATTTTTCTGATTTGAAATTCATACTTACCATTTTGGTGCCTACGTAAATTTAGTTGTTTAAGCCTGTGATTGTATCTGTTGCGATGTGTAAGAGGAGCTTATTAACCTGTTTCTCTTTTTAGTTTCTTCTGCTTTTGGTTCCTTAACGATGGGAGCTTTTTCCCCTCATTCATGAAGTGTATTATTTTATTTATTTCATCTGCTTCATTCACTGTTAGTTTTGTTTCATTGATCTCAGTTTCAACGTTTGTAGGTCTCCGCCTTTGGTGTTTTTACTTATTGGGTTACGACGTAGGGTTCCGACTTGTGGGGTTTATCTACGTGCAGTTCCATTGGGGGATGCGTCTTGTTCAGTTTCATAATTTATTTTTCGTTGTATTTCTGTTAGTTCTAGTTTAGGGAGCCAGTCTCTCTTGAGAATCAGTCTAGCTTGGTCCGCTATTCTTTGTTTTGTCGTATGGTAGTCACATATTTCTTTTATTCGTTTCCGAAAACCTCATTATCTATATTTATGATGACTTCTATGATAGCATTTCATTACGAGTCTCTTTTGTAGTAGTAGTATTGTTGTCATTATTATTATTATTATTATTAGTAGTAGTAGTATTGTTGTTATTATTATTATTATTATTATTAGTAGTAGTAGTAGTAGTATTGTTGTCATTATTATTATTATTAGTAGTAGTAGTAGTATTGTTATTATTATTATTATTAGTAGTAGTAGTAGTAGTAGTATTGTTGTTATTATTATTATTATTGTTATTATTATTATTAGTAGTAGTAGTATTTTTTTCTATTTTGATAGTTATCATTACTGTGCTGTGTTTGTTCGTATCATCTTGATCCCTAAAATTAGAGATTATACTTACCTGCTAAGTCCCCATGTTATTTGAGTTTTTGAAATTATAAACTTATTATTATTATTATTATTATTATTATTATTATTATTATTATTATTATTATTATTATTTGCATTGTTATTATTATTTTTATATTTAATATTTCATTATTATTATTTTCATTATAATTATTATTGTTATTTTCATTATTTTTTATTGTTTTTTTTCAATATTATTATTATTATTATTATTATTATTATTATTATTATTATTATTATTGGCTAACATGGAGATTTCACACAAGTCAACAAACGATCGGTTTGGAGACCTTTTGTGTTCTCTGGAAGTTGAGGTACAAGACGTCCAGCTCTCTCCACCTCCTTCGATAGCACTTGCAGATAAATCTGCGTCATCGCAACAGCCTCATATTATTGATTTCTCGCCGGTAGTGGCCATTGGGTTATACTGGAATGTGAGTGACACTAAGCCTCCCCACGATCCAAGTTCTCTTCGCGTTTGTCCTGTCCAAACAATATATCAAAGCTATTATTTTGGTAGGTGAAGGCGATAACATGGATCAAGATTATGAAAATTGATTGTCGAAATTAGTTACATAGTATGTTTGTAGTGAAAAAATCGGCTCAGAAAATATATCGCAGTTAGTATTTTAATAAGGTTGGGCGATGGTGGGTTTAAACTATGAAAAATGGTTGTCGAAATAAGTAACGTATACAAGAGTTATGAAAAATGATGAAATGAGAGTTAATTGATTGGTGGCGTTGTAATGAAATAATCAGTCCAGACAATATATCAAAGTTCTTATTTTAGTAAAGGAGCGATAATGTGGGTCCAAATTAAGAAAAGTGATTGTCGAAATTCGTAACATATCCAAGAATTATGAAATATGATGAATGTGAATTAATTGATTGGTGTGTTTGTAATGAAATAATCAGCTCAGACAATATATCAACGTTGTTATTTTAGTAAGAGGGGATACAGTTTTAACAGAAAAACGCTAGAATAATATGATGGTTTCTGCATTCATGCTGAACGTTCACAGAATGCCTAGCAGCAATATATTACATATGAAAGATGCCGCTGTGGAATTTCAACATGTCACGCTAGTTATTATTATTATTATTATTATTATTATTATTATTATTATTATTATTATTATTATTATTATTATTTATTTTCTTTTTATTACATTTTCACCCCAAACAAGGCACATTGCCACTTTAGTGTAGGGGGCTACTATCAGGGGAAACATCTACTGGGGTTCTATGTAGGGATTAGGGCAGCGAGATGTTGGTTCACGTTGCACTTGAACTTATGCATGTCAGTACAGTTGGGGAAGCAGTGACCCGGAATGGAATTCCAAAGTCTAGCAGTTCTGGGGAAGAAACTACTGGAGTAGAAGGATATTTTACATCTAGGGATCTCTACAGTGTGGGGGTGGGATTTTGCAGCTTGTCGGGTCTGTCGAGGGTGTTCACGTCGTGGGGGCACAAGTGCTTGCAGTTCTTCAGAGCATTCACCATTATAATACTTGTAGAACAGGCAGAGGGATGCAACGTTTCGACGATGGGACAGAGGCTGAAGTTTTGATGCCAGTTTAGGGCCTATCAGATTTGCGACTCTCTTTTGAACCTTGTCAAGGAGCGAGAGACTAGTAGCCGATGCACCGGCCCAAATATGACAGCAATACTCCATACATGGGCGAATAGTGGCCTTATAGAGGTACAGGATACTTTCGGGTGTTAAAAGTTTTCTAGCACGGTAGAGAGAGCCCACCTTCCTTGCAGCGGCACTGGCAATGCCCTCGATGTAATTGTTCCAGCTCATGTTTCCAGTGAACGTTAGGCCAAGGAACTTGAGAGACGTACTCTCAGATAAAGAGTCGTTGGCCATTGCTATAGGTGGTAGAGAAGGTTTCTTGTAATTATTGAATGAAACCAGTTTTGTCTTGGTGGCATTGAACGTGACCATCCATTTTTGTCCCCATTCCACGACTGATTGGAGGTCATCCTCTAGTGTTTCTGCCATTACTTTAGATATATGTTCGTTTGTTTTCCTGTCGTGCCTGCTATAGAGTGTGGTGTCATCAGCATATATCCCCATCTCAGAGGCAATCTTGTCGGGGAGGTCATTTATGAATATCAGGAACAGCAGAGGTCCCAGGATAGATCCCTGGGGCATTCCCGCATTTATATCATATTGTTTAGATGTACGACCGTCGAGGACTACCTGGATTTTTCTCTTATCTAAGAAGGATTTAATTACGTTAAGTATTCTACCAGTGATACCGTAAGATCTAATCTTCCTGAGGAGCCCCTCATGCCATACCCTGTCAAAAGCCTTAGATATATCTAGAGCTACCGCTCTTCCCTCTCCCGCTTTGTCCAGTGAATGGTATATGCGTTCAGATTACGTTTATTATTGAATATTAAAAAAAATAATGAATCCGTAATATGTTGGCGGATCTTCAAACCTCTGCTATTATTTTATCTTCAATATCTTTAGAGAAGTCCTTGATATATAGAGCTTCTTTATTGAGCCGGGATCGAGGGGGATGTCTATACCGGAATCGCATCTTTTTTTCGAGCAGTCGTTATCAAACGAACTCAGAATGATAGTTGATGTGATAATTTATTATAATTATAATTGAATAGATAGTGATATATGTATATATATATATATATATATATATATATATATATATATATATATATATATATATATGTGTAAAAGAGATTTAGAAGGCTGTCACAATGCGAGGAATGAATTATAGTTGCTGTTGGTAAGAGGAGACGAAAACAAGTGGCGATATATAAATCAATAAGTATATATGTATATATATATTATTTTTTTATATATATATATATTTATTCAGTTGTATGGTAAAATGTCTTACTTGTAATTCCATGCGACGTATTCCATTATTAATTTCGGAAAAAATGTCCCTTTTCAAATGGTGTGCGTAACAGGTCGATTCAAAGCATGCTGGATGAAGGGCCGGAAGTTGTGTAGCTATGTGAGGCATCGGGGCAAATGTGAGTAGGGGATTTATGTATGGTATGATTAGGTAATTAACATGTTTATAAATTTGCTATTTTTATTTGTCTTTATTTTTATTTGATTTATTTATCTATTTTTTGGTTTATAACTTGTTTTAGCGTGAGCTTTTTTTATTGTTCTCTGTTATGTTGTCTTTATCAATATTATTTATTTATTTATTTTTATTTTTTTCTGCTGATGTGTGGGTGTCTCTGCTTTTCTGGGTCACTTAAGTCGCTGCTGGGTTGAGTCCCGTCGGCTATTGTGGGGGCGGGATGTGAAAGAGGGGGAGAGGTCGGGGTCGGCAGCTGGGTGTTTAGGTTAGTGTTGCTGGGGGTAGGAAGATAGGTGAGAGGAAGGGAAGGGGAATGGGGGTGACATTCTTTGGGAGTTGTTAAATTATTTATTTTCATGAGTGGTAGTAGATTTTTATATTTATTTGTTTTATTCTAATTGGTTTGTATTACTTCAGCACACTTTTAATTTTAGTTGGCTTGTATTAACTTTGATTTTAGTTTGTTTGTATTACTTCAGTAACTTTTAATTTTAATTAATTTTTTTTTATTAAATATATACTGCTGTTTTATTTATTAGGTTTCTTTTAGTATGTTATTGTTATTTTATTTATTTTTTGTATTATTTATATGGGGAGAGGTTGTGGTAATGTCCTGTTTGGAATGTGAGGCGGGCTGTGAGCTGTGTGCAGTGGTGTATCTGTTCTAATGGGTTATGGTTGTAATGCTAAGTGTTAGTTGGGAGCCGTATGTAGAGTTATATATATATGAGTGGTAGTAGATTTTTATATTTATTTATTTATCTTTTTTTATAATTGGTTTGTATTACTTCAGCTAACTTTTAATTTTAGTTGGTTTGTATTAACTTTTGATTTTCGTTGGTTTGTATTACTTCAGTAACTTTTAATATTAATTAATTATTACTATTATTATTTATTTTTTTATTTTTTATTTTTTTAAATATATACTGCTGTTTTATTTATTAAGTTTCGTTAAGTATGTTATTGTTATTTTATTTATTCATTTATTATTTTTTTTAATTATTTATATGGGAGGAGGCTGTTGTAATGTCCTGTTTGGAATGTGAGGCGGGCTGTGAGCTGTGTGCAGTGGTGTATCTGTTCTAATGGGTTATGGTTGTAATGGTTAATGTTAGGTGGGGACCGTGTGTAAAGTTATATAATAAATGAAGATCCGAGCTCCAGTCTGTTATTAAGTTCTTGCCGTAATTTGGATATTAGTAGTGATTCTTTTATGCGGAGGTTCCCAATATTGCGTTCTGTGGTTAAAATATCGACTTTAATAGATTTGCTTGTGTTTCTGCAGGTGTTGAGGTGTTTTCGGAATGATGATGCTTGTGTTTGTATGTGTTCTTTGATTCTTATGTGTAGAGGTCTCGTGGTGCTGCCAACGTAGAATTTTCCGCAGGCAAAGCACTCTAGTATGTATACTACGTGTGTGCGGTGGCAGATTGTTGCGGGGTATACGGGGCAATTTGCTAATGTGCATGGTTGTGGGTCCTCGCTTTGCCTGCGTTTAGAGAGTTTCTGTCTAAGGGATGGCCCAGTGTGGGTAGTTGCATATTGAGACCCTCTCTTCTGATAGCCCTGCGGATAGCCGTTGTGATCTTGTCACTGAGGTTGGGCATTTTAAGGAAGCGATTATTGGTGGGGAAGCCTCTTACACGTTTTCTCGTGTTTAATGACAGAAACCGTTTAGTGCATTCTGTCTTGTTTTTAGCTTGCTACATTTGCTTTGGATGCGGGTTATCTCGTTCCTGGCGTATCCTATGATGACCTTAGTAGGGAGGGCAGACTTGTAGTGTATAAATATACTTCGGCTGTATGGTTTCCGGTAGAATTTAGTGATGACGGCCCCTTCGTCTGATATTTTCAGGTTGAAGTCTAGGAGTGATAGGGATCCGTCATCGCTGGGGTGTTCGATGGTGAATTCTATGTGTGGGTCGGAATCGGAGAAATAAATAAATATAAAAATCTACTACCACTCATATATATATATATATATATACATATATATATATATATATATATAACTCTACATACGGCTCCCAACTAACACTTACCATTACAACCATAACCCATTAGAACAGATACACCACTGCACACAGCTCACAGCCCGCCTCACATTCCAAACAGGACATTACTACAACCTCCTCCCATATAAACAATACAACAAATTAATAAAATAACAATCAAAGAAACCTAATAAATAAAACATCAGTATATATTTAATAAAAAAAAATTAATTAAAATTAAAAGTTACTGAAGTAATACAAACCAACTAAAATCAAAGTTAATACAAGCCAACTAAAATTAAAAGTAAGCTGAAGTAATACAAAACAATTAGAATAAAACAAAAAAATATAAAAATCTACTACCACTCATGAAAATAAATAAATTAATAACTCCCAAAGAATGTCACCCCCATTCCCCTTCCCTTCCCCTCACCTATCTTCCTACCCCCAGCAACACTAACCTAAACACCCAGCTGCCGACCCCGACCTCTCCCCCTCTTTCACATCCCGCCCCCACAATAGCCGACCGGACGCAACCCAGCAGGGACTTAAGTGACCCAGAAAAGCAGAGACACCCACACATCAGCAGAAAAAAATAAAAATAAATAAATAATATTGATAAAGACAACATAACAGAGAACAATAAAAAAAGCTCACGCTAAAACAAGTTATAAACCAAAAAATAGATAAATAAATCAAATAAAAATAAAGACAAATAAAAATAGCAAATTTATAAACATGTTAATTACCTAATCATACCATACATAAATCCCCTACTCACATTTGCCCCGATGCCTCACATAGCTACACAACTTCCGGCCCTTCATCCAGCATGCTTTGAACCGACCTGTTACGCACACCATTTGAAAAGGGACATTTTTTCCGAAATTAATAATGGAATACGTCGCATGGAATTACAAGTAAGACATTTTACCATACAACTGAATAAATATACATATATATATATATATATATATATATATATATATATATATATAAATAATATATATATATATATATGCACTTATTGATTTGTAAATCGCCACTTGTTTTCGTCTCCTCTTACCAACAGCGACTATAATTCATTCCTCGCATTGTGACAGCCTTCTAAATCTCTTTTACATACCTATCCCACACAATGCTTCAAGCAAACTACATATCAACCATATATATATATATATATATATATATATATATATATATATATATATATATATATATATATATATATACTAAAAGGAGTTAGATGATAGAAAAATTGACTACTTATAGATTTCATATTTATTTTGTTAAATTTAATTAGATTTGTGCGTATATTTTTCCATGGAGTAAACGTAATATTTTAACTATAAGTAACCCAACGAGTAACAATTGATCTGGTTGTTATCAGATGAGTTCACGCATCTGCAAAGTATATCTCATTTCTCAGGATATATTTTATTCTATTTGGGAAATCATTACTGAATTAAGTAGAGTCTAGTAAGTAGGGCACAAGTACGTATCTTTTATTGTATTACAAGTACCACACACAATAACTGGAATGCAATGCCGCATTTCACCCGACGGAAAAATGCCAATCCATATTTTTTAAGCAACTAAGAACTCAAACCGGTGTTCCTCGTATGTTCCCCTGTGGACGTATCCGCAGCGGTGTTAAGTAGTTGCGGGCGGAGTATGAATGGAATAGAGGAGGATGAGTTTACAGCTTCCGTTGATTCTAACTGATTGTGGCAGTGAACTCTCGCCGGAAAAATATAGAAATGTACAAATATCAAGGAACTGTAAGCGTAGTAGGCCTATAGCACACCCCAGATTCTGTGCTGAAGTGTGGGGACATTACATTTGAATGTAATTTCGTGACTTTTAATCCTATTAAGAGCAAACTTACACGGGTAAAATGATATCATTTCATTTATTTATATATATATATATATATATATATATATATATATATATATATATATATATATAGAGAGAGAGAGAGAGAGAGAGAGAGAGAGAGAGAGAGAGATTTTGTAAATATTTGAATTGAATTTTTATTTGGAACACTTTTGTTGCCAAATAGTTATTTTGGCACTGACAGCGAAATGGCGTTTACGATCAATATTTTTCTTCCGTCTACTAGCAATATATAAGCTATACACATGTACGTAATTAGCGATTAGAAAAGATACGCAGCTTACATGTAATATAAAATGTCTTTCTCCAAAGTGAATAGTTAAAATTTTCCAGACAAAACTATAATCGAAATACAAAAGAGATGTTCGAGTTGTCGAACAGTAAAATCTTGTTTGACACAAAACTCACTGCTTAACTTTTTACGCACGGAAACCTAAAGCACAATAAATGCTACTGCTAATTCTCAATTACTGTGACATTAAGGCACGACGTTTTAAACATGAAAAAAATAGTCATACTACTCTTTCTGAAGTTTTTGGTAGAATCTTTTTTTTTTAAAGTCGACAAAATATTTTAGACTCAAAGTAATTATTTAAAAATACGAGTAAAACATAAAAGGGAATATACTTGTTTATTTTTTTAATCTTAAAAGTTTTTATCTTTTATAGTAAGTATTTTTTTCATTTTTAAATAGTAACTATTAATGAGAAAGGACAGTAAATATACTAGTAGATTAATTAATTCCCACGAATGTTCACCCGTTAGTCTTAAAAGCAATATACAGAATTAGTTATTAGAAAACAAATACTTTGTCATTAAATTTAAATTATTTGCTTTATCCTGGTCTTGACATATACATACAAGGTTGTTCAAATAAATTGTTAAATATCATAAAAACAAAAAAATAATCACACACATAAATCTTGCTTTTATTATGTACAGGATGCCCCAAAAGTAACTGATGGTTAAAAAAATTCATAACTTTGTTAATGTTTTATATTTTTCTTTTCTTTTTTCAGATCCCCTAAAGTAACTCTTCCAAGCTCATTATTAATCGTTACACTATAGAGGAGTCGTATTTTCGGTTGAATGATTCCATATCAGAAACTCACAGAACATTTCGACAAAACTTCAATGCAAGAAATTCCCCTACTTCCAATACAATAAAACCAGCTGCAATTAATGGGCTTAAAAACAATATAGAGGAGAAAATTAGGTCTATAAGCCATGAAACATGAAGTGATGTGCTGAACAATACCCTGCAGAGAGCACAAGAGTGTGAAAATGAAAATGGTCGAAATTTGAGTAACATCATTTTTCATAACTAAAATTAGAGCATACCCTAGATTAAGTTGTGTAAATCAAATTAAATAAGTAGACTATGAAATGTTACTATACCTTACAAATCACGGAGAGGCTCATCTACCTACAAATGAAAATTGGTAAGAATAACTTAGATATTGAGGAAGTTAATCAAATTTAAAATCCGTCAGCGTCTTTTGGGACAGGCTGTATTATATAAATGACAAATGTCTGCTTTTACGTCTAGCTAAAATTTACAAAATCACAATAATCTCTCACAAAGTAACTGCTTTGTTTTCTTTGACGTAACTTTAGATTTATAATATCTAGAAGTAAAAACAATATAATTGTTTATGGATTTCAGTTGCATTTATGTAAAGTATTATTATCCAGACTATACGATTATTTTAATCTTAACATATAAAGCTTTTTCCAGCGAGTTATTTCCCTGACGTGACTCAAGTTTCGCGTGTGTATATCCAAAAAGAGATAGGGTTAAGGTTAATATAGAGGGATACAGAGAAGGAAACAGGGGAGGAGGAGGACAGAGACACGAACAGAACTAATATTACATTTATGCCCCCTGCAATGCCGAGTAGTATTACTGGTGTTTTTATAAAAAATCTTGATATAGCATTTTGCAATGGAAAACTGTTAAATTTCTTTTTGTTTTAACTATTGCATGCACAATATATATATATATATATATATATATATATATATATATATATATATATATATATAACGATGACATTGGTAATCTATTCTGTTAATGAAATAAGTTGGTTGCAAGCAGTCCACATCTGATCACTGGTAAATATAACTTTAGCATTATTTTTGAAGAATTTCTACATTAACAACATTTTGGATGTGACCTCTTCAAGTGTGTGTGAATGTAGAGTTTTCAGGGCTCGCGTAAGCACCCAGCATAAAACTGACAATGAGAAAAACAAAATGTATGAAGATATGTCTAACAACGTTGAGGCTTTGTCTTTGGGCTATATGTATAGACATGCCAACACTAATTCTTATTGAGAATTGTAAACGCCTGAACTGAAATGGCATGTCAGAACGAATAAAGATATTCTGAGGAATAAACACATTTAAAATTTCGAGGTATTATAATGCATTCCAGAACATTACTTTTCAAAAATTTTAATTATAACCATGAGCCATTACGCAGTTTACGTGGATCAAGATTTCTGAATAATATATTTAAAGTTTTTTTTTTTCAATATCATATGATCATTTGGCATTCTAGGCGGTTGTAGTGAGTTTAGAAATACTACAAGAAATGTTACTGTCTGATCGTCAACAATAACACAATCAATGGATTGATAACTCTTGCCAAAAGATTATGATTGATAATATCAAAAACATCAGTTCTAGGGGCTACGATTACTATTTCACAAAACCTTCCAACATTGTTGAAATTTGGAGTAATATTTGAGAAAACATTAGTCAACAGTTCACCATTAAAAATTTACCGTCTGACCACATGATAATTTGTGCAATTGAAAACCTCTATTCAATGTTATTGAGCAGGTACCAATGAAAAGGAGGTGATTTGAGAAAATGGATGCAGACTGATCATCCAAGGAATGTGTCCTCAAAATATTCTCAAACCTAAAAAAGTAAAAAATTTGTTACCACGTAGTATTGCAGGAGTGCCAGATTTTAACATGGCGATTTATATAAAAATAAATAATTCGCGACCGAATCTAACGTTTGCGCTATTTTGTTTGATGGATAAAGTACTCGTTATAGACTATAATTTTTTGTTAACCCTACCTCTCCTTTTTAACATTCAAAGGGTAACTTATAGTAATATCATAATCAAATATTAATGATGTAAAGTTCTGATGTAGGATGATTTCGGAATACGATGTAACAAGAATATAATTATACTTACAATATTGTAACGATTGGAAACTGCCGTTGGCATATCTACCGGCGCGGGATAGATGAACATAGACGGTATAAACCTTTTTTTTTTTTTTTTTTTGAGCATATTCATATTTTATTGAATTTCGTATAAAAATAAAGGTCAATACAATTTTTTTCATGTTCGCATGAGAGCTTTTGCGTCAATCTTTCATTAATTGATTTTAGTATCGTGGTGGGTTTTCGATGGTAAATGTCGACTTTTATAGTTTTTCTGGTATCCTGACAACGAATATCACGGTAACAATTGGGGCTGATAAGTCATTTATCAGATATGAAAACATATGCTATCAAACGTAAAAGGTTCCCGGCAGCAATTTCGTTTTCACAACTGAGTTGTAAGTTATTCGCATGCGTGTAACTGGAGAAGACAAAAAAGCAAAAAAAAAAAAAAAATTATCCACTAATGGAAAAAAGGGTGTTTATTCCGAAAGCCATTCTTAACATTGGAAGATTTAGGGTGTATATTCCGAAAGCCTTTCCTAACATGGGGTGATTTGGTGTGTTTATTACAAAAGCTGTCACGCATGCGCATTATTAATTCCTAGGTTATGTAAAAAATGGCTGTCAGAGATTAAATTAGCTTTTACGTTGGATAACAAATGTTCTCACGTATGGTAAACTAATAATCAGCACCAAATTTAACTGGAATATTCGTTGTCAAAATTCTCCGAAAACTTATAAAATACGACATTTAAAATATAAACGATAAGTTGTAGTAAATGTAAAAATACCGACAAAATATGTTTTAGTCAGAAAGACGAATTTAATGATTATTTATATTCTATTACTTACGAAAATGACTATTTGGTATTAAAATAAACCTCCATTTTATGTTGTGATAATTTTCTTAAAAATATTTGAATTCATGAAATATATATAGGAATGCCTTGGTATTATCATTTTACAAAAAAGAAAAAAAAGAAAGAAATTCTTTATAGAAAAAGAGAGAAGTTATTTAACCTAAATGAAAAAAAAACTATAAAGAGAAAAGAAAATTATCTAAATGAAAGGGGATTAATAATTTAATTAAAAAACACATTATTAAAGTTATGCTAGACTATAAATATTTATAATTTCAGTATTTCGGGCAATATTTACGTATTACTCGAAAAAATAACAAAGAAAAAAAAACGCAGAAACCTGATAATAGCCCAACTAAACCTGCCTATCAAAACTGTACGTAGAATTTGTCACCTGTCGTAGAAGATTCCCTTTAGAAAATATGGATTTTTTTCATTGAATTTTGTCTTCGTTCCTGAGGCATTTCAGGCAAAAAATAATTGTCCCCAAAAATTTATCGTCTTAAAAGACAGTAAAAAATCCGTAATAAATTAAAAGGAAAAGCTTTATTTTCCCAGACTGTTAATAAATATTCTGTTTCCACTTTGTCGTTAAAAAATTATTTTAATTCATGACGATATTCGTATTTATTAATACAAATAACAAGAAAGCAAAAGTATAAAAAATGACTCGCTGCCATCAGCTTAAATCGAAACTAAAACATCTGGTGTTCTAGCCGGGTACTTTAGCAATGTTGGTACTTAGAGTAACATAGCAAAGTATAAATATTAAAACACTTGAACAAATGAATTTTATGTGAGCATGTGCAGCTAAAATTTTTAAAAGATTTCACATTTCACAATGTCTATATAAATCTGTACGTGTGGGAGGAGTAAAGAAGTTAGAACACCAGAGTTTATTGGCCAAATAAAGAATTTCATTGTTAAGGACAGTCAGATTTATATAGAGACACTAAGTCTAGTTTGATGTCAGTGTGAGAACGGTACACAACATTATTCGCAATGAACTGAAAATGCGGATGAGTTACGCGAAGTTTTCCCAAAGGTGCAGTCCTTTCTATCATTATGAGAAATCAAGGAAATGAAATAGGCTGTTACGAGGGTCATTAATACGCTAACACAAAAGTATTTCCATAAAACCTTCTAGAAGTTGTTGGAACGGGACAACAAGTGCTTTGCAACCGGAGGCATTACTTGGAAGGTACCGAGACTTTAATGCGTGTACTATCAATAAAGTTCTCATACGAAAAAAAGTCTGGAAAATTATTGAAAATTATTTCATATTTTATACTATTATATACTGATTTTAATTTTGGCACAAGGTCCCTAATTAGTACAGAAATGTTCTGTAAAGGAAACACATTTTTACCTATTCGTGGAAAGGTATTCCTTTCGTACTATTATATACCTGATTATTGTTATAAGAATGTTGGTACAAACACTATGTTTTCTTTTGTGATTTTTCAAGAAATATCGATGATGCTTGTAACGGCGTGGATCGATAGATCAGAGCTTTTCTGTTCGAGTCCATCAGTTTAATGCAAGTCAGATACGTTTGTGTAGGCACGTCGGCTTTCAAGATTATGTTGACTTAGGGACGTAGCATCTAAATCCTTCGGCTTTTTAGAGAAAGATATTCTGGAGGTCACGGCACAAAGATGTAAGATATTTCAAAGACAAATACAGTCAACAAAGTAAATATTGAAGTAGATAAAAACAAAATAAATAAAAAATCTAAATTAGATTTACGGCAAAGATTTCTCGATTAGTTAATTAAAAAAAACACATAAAGATCCATCGATAAAAAAATCGTCAAAAATATGTAACAAAATATATTTTTTTGTTTTTCTAACTTCCTGGATATACAAGGTATTTTTTGAAAATTATTAAAAATCAACAGAACTGAAGTGTTAAATTCTTCTTCTTTTACGTCTTCTTTGTCTTCTTCTTCTTCCTCCTCTTCTTCTTCTTATAATTATTATTATTTACTCACCAGGAGTTTTCATACAAACCATTATCAAATATTTCTCTTTGAGAACAACTTTTAGCGTTCTTTGGAGTCTGAGTGATAACAATTCTTCTCAAATTTCCAGTACTCACCATCTCCCTTGATAAACTTTGTAAAAAGAATTTGCCTTAAACAACAGCAGCTGACCGTTTACCATTGATTTCATGTTGGTGGCGACCGTTGGTCATCACTAAAATGTAGTTAGCAATAAGCATCCCCAAGGTCCCAGTCCTCTTTGCACTCAACCAACGGGATTCTGGCTAATGCCTTCTCATCTCGCTGTTTTCATCCTCTTTAGCCCTCCTCATTTATTTGGGGTGGTGCCAGCGTGTTGTGACTAAAAAAAAGAAGGCCGGTGATATCTTACAATTGCAGTTTTCATGATTCCATGTCATATTCGTTTGTGTTTATATCTGTGGTCGTTTCTGTGTGCTCAGCTTATGTTTGCGGTTCCTGTGTGTTTGTATCAGCATTCAAAGGTTTTCCTTAATATTTCAGCAGTCATTATTGTAATCCGTTGTATTTTCTCAACCATCCTTCTGATTCCAATTTCTTTCATTGTTCTTCAACGATTTTCGTAGCCCTCCTACTATTAGTGGTGTTACCTTGACTTTTTCATCTTTCAGATCTCTTCGAGCTTTCTTGTCAGTTCCGTTTATTTGCTCCGCTTTTCCTTTTCCTTGATCTCCAGTCTGTGGTATGCTGGAACTACAAAATCTTCAATCTGACACGACTATTCTTTTTCGTTATCTATTATATCTGATCATATCGTTTGAAAAGGTTAATCAGTTACATAATTATTGGTTCACGAGGAGCTTTCAAACATGTCATCAAATATATATCCTTAAAATAATACGTGGTGTCATTGCAAGATCAGTCACTACAAGTCTTCCCAAATTTCAATAACATTTGCTATCGCAACACCCGTTTGCGATTGATTTCTCGCTGTCAGCGGCCATTAATCTACACTGAAATTTGAGTGGCAATAAGCCTACCCGAGGTCACAGATCTCTTCTTCTTTCTCTTCTTCTTCTTATTTTTTATTTATTTTTATTACATTTTCACCCAAAACAAGGCACATTGCTACTTTGATGTAGGGGACTACTATCAGAAACATAAGCTTCAGGGGTACTATCTAGAGAGTTGGCCAGCAAGATGTCGGTTAACGTTACACTTGAATTTCTGCATGTCAGTACAGTTGGGGAAGCAAGGACCCGGAAGAGAATTCCAAAGTCTAGCGGTTCTGGGAAAGAAACTACTGGAGTAGAAGGCTCTCTTACATCTAGGGATCTCTACTGTGAAAGGGGTGGGATTTAGCTGCTTGTCAGGTTTGTTGAGGGTATTTACATCAAGGGGCTGCAAGTGCTTGCAGTTTGTCAGAACATTGACCGTTAAATACTTGTAGAACAGACAGAGGGATGCAACATTTCGCGGATGGGACATAGGTTGGATCTTAGATGACAGTTCAGGACCTATGAGGTTAGCAACTCTCTTTTGAACCTTGCCCCGGAGCTAGAGACTAGTAGTAAATGTACCAGCCCAAATATGACAACAATACTCCATACATGCGCAAATGGTGGCCTTATAGAGGTACAGGATACTTTCGGGCGTTAGTAACTTTCTAGCACGGTAGAGAGAACCTACCTTCTTCGCAGCGGTCCCGGCAATGCTCTCAATGTAATTGTTCCAACTCATGTTTCCTGTGAACGTTAGGCTGAGGAGTTTAAAAGATATACTTTCAAATAAAGAGTCTTTGGCCATTGCTGTTGGTTGTAGAGGTTTCCTGTGATTATTATTTATTTAAGGAAATTTATTTAGTTAAGGAAACACGGTTAGTCTCGACAGCATTGAATGTGACCATCCATTTTTGCCCCTATTCCACTGCAGATTGGAGGACATATTCTAGTGTTTCTGTCATTTCTTTAGATATGTGCTCATTTGTTTTCCCGTCGTGTCTTCTATAGAGAGTGGTGTCATCAGCATATATACCCATCTCACAGATAATTTTGTCAGGGAGGTAATTTATGAATATTAGTAATAATAGAGGTACAAGGATTGACCGGTGAGGCCCTCCTGCCTTTATATCATATTGTTTAGATGTACGACCGTCGAGGACAACCTGGATTTTTCTCTTCTCTTCTGGCTTCTATAAACTTCTGCATGTTTGAAATGGACTTATGTCGCTTAAATCTGTGGTACGCATGCTGTCTTTGCGCAATGGCAGCTGCACAAGTATAAGTAAACCATGGTGGAGAGTGGGGCTTGCTATAAAATTTCGGCGTGGTAACATGTACTTCAATTGCCGTTTTGAACCATTCAGTGGTCTCATTTTCGCACTGTTCAGCAGGAAGAGGAAATATATTTCGCCATCCGCGTCTTTGATGAGATTCTTGATGACTTCCCAGTCAGCCCCTATTATTATTATATTATTATTATTATTATTATTATTATTATTATTATTATTATTATTATTATTATTAATATTATTATTATTATTATTATTATTATTATTATTATAAGTAGTAGAAGTATTCACTCGAAGTTATTGACTAGCGATCATTCAATGACAATAATTAATGGAGTTGCATACGCTCTGAGTGTCAAGTCTTCCCAAATTTCCAGTGTTCTTCATCAATAATGTATGACTTCACGTTATCATAACATTATTTGTTTGCTACTTACTAAGGTTAGTCCCACAGGCTATTACATATATTTCTCTTTGAGAAAAAGTTGTGGAGTACTCGGAGTCTGAGCCACACTAATATCTCCAGATTTCCATAACTATTGCAGATTAATTTGCGTTTTGGCAACAGGCGCTTACCATTGATTTATCGTTGGCGGCTACCATTGATCTTCATTGGAATTTGGCTGGCAAAAAACCCCTCCAGTCCTCTTTGAATTCATCCAGTGGAGGTCTGCCTAGTCCTTTCTCTCCTCGGTTTTTTCCATCCGCCTTGCCCCCCTCGCTTATTTGGCGTGGCGTCAGTTTTTATTATTAATCTACTTATTATTATTATTATTATTATTATTATTATTATTATTATTATTATTATTATAAGTAGTAGTAGTAGTAGTAGTAGTAGTATGTTGTTGTTGTTTGTGGCAAAAATGATATCGCTTTTTATATATAGTTGTACGTAAAAAAACGTACATATTTCTGCACGAAATTTATATTTTTATTATTACTATTATTATCATTATTATTATTATTATTATTTTATTATTATTATTATTATTATTATTATTGTTATTATTATTATTATTACCAATATAAAAGTATTATTATTATTATTATTATTATTATTATTATTATTATCATATTTTTGTTGCAAAAATTATATCGTTTTTTTTTATATATAATTGTACGTAAAAAACGTACATATTTCTGCATGAACTTTATATTATTATTATTATTATAATTATTATTATTATTATTATTATTATTATTAGTAGTAGTAGTAGTAGTAGTAGTAGTAGGACTAGTAGTAGTATAAGGTTGCTGCAAAAATAATATCGTTTTTATGTATTGTTAAACGCCGAAAACGTACATATTTCAGCACTAACTTTATAATATTATTATTATTATTATTATTATTATTATTATTATTATTATTATTATTATTATTATTATTATTAGGTTGCTGCAAATATAATGCCGTTTTTGATATAATAAAAAAACATACATATTTCTGCATGAACTTTATATTGTTTATAATAATAATAATAATAATAATACTAATAATTAATATAATAATGATAGTAGTAATAATAATTTTACTTACACACTAAGCGCTCTATCACCTATCATCGTCATGTATTATCTATTGATAGTAACTGGTGATATTTCTTCAAATCTGAATGACAGGTCTCTCCATAATTCAATTACACTTTTCATAACCATTGCACATCGCTTCGTATTATCTTAACAAGTAACAATTTAAATTTGTATTCTCTAGAATGTGAGTGACAATAAGTTAAACCAAGATCCCAATGCTATCCGCAATATTCCAACAGAAGCATAATTCGTAACAAACCCTCATCTTTTCATCTTTGATGATATTTTTGTAACAGAGCCGCTACGCAGCAGACTTATGGTATGTATTCAAATGATCTTACGCCACAGCAGAGGAAGAGATCGAAAATAAAAGCTGAGATAAAAAAAGAATGCACGTAAGTAACAAGCGACGGGAATCACGTGTGCGTTGACTGCCAGGAAACACTTGAACAACCTGAGCATTTGTAAACACGGGTCAGTGCGAGAGTAACCTTTGAAATAAAATGCAAAAAAAAAAAAAAATGGTTGAATAACCGTGTGCCGTTGAGCGAACTACATACATAGTAACCGAACGAAAAAGAAATATTAAAGAAAAAGCGTGGCGGGACAACGAAGTGAAGACAGACCGGCGTATATGATTTGGAACCTGTGTGTTGATGGGGCAAACACATGTTGACACATAAAAATAATAAGAAAGTACGTGTTGAACACGACAGAGTTTTGTCAGATTCATAGCTAAATACGAGACTATTAAAACATGCAATGTGTTCTTGGAAAGTACCGGTAATTCATGCTTTTTGTTAAAATAGAAAATGTCGAATCGAATTTCTTTTCTTGTTTTGTTTCTTTACGACTGCATGCTACATGTGCCCGTGTTAACATTAAACGATAACGTTACATTTGTACTCACTAAGTTTCTTACGCATATCATCGTCAATGATTACTCACTGAAAATCACCTGCACAGATTGCCAGTACTCTATCTATAAAATTTGATAAACTTAAAATTTGCAATAACAGCTTACCATCGATTTCTCGTGGCTGGCATTCGTGTTTACTGAAATTTTTGTGAAAATGAGCCTTCATATGGTCCCTGTACTCTGCAAACTCACCCAATGGATGTGTGGTTAGTGCTTTCCGTCTTAAGTCTTCCATAATTAATTTCGCAAAAGCTGGTGCTTTATTTTCAGGGATCAGGGGGTCATTAAGTATATGAAACTTCTTTGCTATTTGAGTTTCCTTCAATTTATGTGATGCTTCGTCCCCTTCTTTTTTTTTTACTTCCATTGCATTCTATGTGGCTGTTATGCGAATGTAGTATAGTTTTAGCATTCGAGTGTTTCTCTTAAGATTCTATCTGTTATAATTATTACAGTCTGCTGTATATTCTCAGTCTTCCTCTTGATTCCAATTTCTCTTAGTCTTGGTTTAGGTTTATCACGACTCTTCCCAGTGTTCGTACATAAATTGCTATTTTATTTCGTTTCGATTCCTGACGAGTTGCGCGTATTTGTATTATTTTTTGTGTCTCTTATATTTTCATCTTGTTAATTAATTTTTTTAGGTTTCCTACTTCTAATTAATTATTATGGTGCTCTCTCTCTCTCTCTCTCTCTCTCTATCCCTATCTCTCTCTATCTCCTTGTTTGGATGCGTTAATCTGTTTGTGCATCAACGTGTGTGGTTTTCGTTTACCAGTTGCCTCTCTGGTGTATGCCTGCAGTATTTATCCGCATCTTCGAAATGCTATCTTTTGTAGAGTTCCCACTCCTTTTTTCTACGCAGTCGTGTCTCTTCTTATTATTTATTACTCATTGGAAGCTTGCACTCAGCTCACTGTAATTGATTACTCACTGAATGGAAAAACATTTTGTGTATTAGATTCTGAGTATTTGTATATTTCTTGTAGTCTTCACTTTGTTAAATGACAATGATCAGATGACGAGTAATGTCACGTTTTGTCGTGCTGAAAAAATTATACTTTCGAATCAGTATCTCTTGGGACTAGGTAAATAAATTGCCAATAATAGCAATCTATTCGCGAGAGATGCACGGGATGCATCATGCTCATAACTGTAAAAAAAAAAATTGAAAGCTCTAAACGTTACCCTCCCTTAGATATCTGTTCACGTTCCACGTATTAGTGTTAAAACAGCAAGTTAGCTAATTAGCTAATTAGCATAACTTTACTCGTTTTACAAATCTTATAAATAAATTTCTTTGGAACTCTTGTCTATTTCGATAGGATTAGATGCTTGGTTTCTCTAGCAACACTGAAGACAAATCACTTCTATGTAGAATAGAAACGTGAAATAATCACTAGGAAAACGCCAAGGGAGAGAAATAGGCAAATCAGTCAGCAGTAAAAAGGTAAAGGAGTAGAAAAAAGGTAACGTATTATATTTATAACGGACATTAAAGCTTGTTGCTAACGAATAAAAATTAGTAGAAAACTAAGAAACGAATTAAACCTGAAAGTCACGTCAAATAGAACATATAAAACGCACTAATGAATTTGATACCCAATTTGATTAATCAACGTTGTTGTGTGACGTCTTTGGTGTGTATAAACTCATTATATTCTTGTTGGATCCCATGCTTGTCGCAGGCGTCGTTGTCTTCGATCAATCTAGACTACACAGGTGTTATTTGTGGATGAAGTTTTTGCTTTGGAACCATACTGAGAAATATTTCTTAGAAAGAAGAGAGCGATACATCATATCTTGTTACGTACAACTGAGTGAGAGAGATAGACGGAAAAAGAGAGGCAGTAAGATATTTAGATAAATGACTTCATTCTAGGGATGGGACGATTACAATAGTTTTTCCGATTCCGATACAATTACCGACTTCTTGTTTAATTCCCGATTCCGATACAATTACCAATTCCAATTCTGATTCTTTACAAATACCTAAATATTTAACTTAAAAGTTTTATTTTCCACGATTACCGTAAAAACACGTTAAATGTGCCGATATTTTATCAAACGTAAAGGTAGACTTATGAGGGATGATCTATTGATTTTAGTTTGACTATTAGTTTAAAATGAATTATGTTAATATTACTATCAGAAGTAGAAAAATTTCCCTTACTGAAAATCAAATAAAAAAGATAATTAAAAGAATCATTTTTGGCATCGGGAAATAGGCACAGATATTTTTCCGATTTCAATACCGATTCTGATACTCCAAAAAGTTTCGATATGTTTTATGTCTGATTTCGATTCTGATTCATTGTCCCAACACTACTTAATTCATGACTCCACTCCTTTACAAAGATCAAGGCTGGGATGAGGATTTGAACAAGGTACCACAAACTTATAAAGCTCAAATCTTAAATTATGTTGACATCGGGGTCATTTTTAGTCCTAAGTACTCAATCGTTCGCCATCCGTAGGCCCTCCTTATATAAGAATATTAAAGATAATTTTGTCAAGTGAATTCCAACATACTTATTTAGTTGTCACTGTGCATGTTTTGGTTTTCTTTAGTATAATCAGCATGTGCAAAAAATATGCACGTATATAAATACCCTCTAAAAAATGAAAAACATTATACATGGGAGGACGGTATCATAATCACCAGAAAGTGCTACACCCCTACTAAAAACGTAGTCGGGAAAGTGCCTTAGGAGCATTGTATAATAACTAGGGCAAGGACAACAGCATATTATTTTCATTGTTTTGACCCCCGAGTGTGTATCCATTGATATCTTATATGCTTTTATATATAGTGATGTGGTTCTCGGTTGATTAACTGTGTCTAACCGTGTCAGATATATACTCGAGCGTCAAAACAATGAAAAGAATGTGTTGTTAAAGCCCTTATAATGACGCATAGGCATAAATTTAAGGCAGTTACTTAAGGAAAATAAAAGGCTTGAAACAGAGGTTTCATGATAACAAAAAACATATTATACTACCACTCAGGAATAAAAGGAAACATGAACGCCTGTGGGATGGTATCACCACAAGTGAGCCAATGTTACATCAATATGCTCCCTCGCAAAATAGGAAAGAGAATAGATAAGTGTGATATAGTATTGTAAAGTGGATTGAAAATTAAAAATGAGTACACTAATATATTAATACAATTAAGATTTACATTAGAATTTTTAAAACATAACATAGGGTTATCCATCGGTGAACATCTTATAAATGTGCTACTAATTTATTGTTGATTTTTCCTTTATTTTAAGTAAGGCATACTCTTTCTTGTAGTTCAATATTCTATAAATCATTTATATTAACTACCTGCGAAATACACTTTCTGAACAAAGAATAATCTTCCCGATCTAAATCTAGTTTGTTTCTTCCAAGTTTTTAGACTTACCTCGCACTATAATTTGCATCTCATTTTTCTCTCTCAGACCAACGATGAGTGACATGCAAAACCGAGAAGCTTGCCCTTTTAGTCTTTTTATTTTTGAATTCATGTTATTTGAATATAAATATGACGTGTACATAGCCATAATAGAAGAAAAAATCCTGTTGTAGATACAGACATCAAAACGACATGATAATCAATTAGACTAAGTAAATATATATGGACACAATGAAGAAAAATGTATTCAAATAGTGATTTTATTTGGTCTCAAAATGTCTCATAGAATTGTTTCCTTTTTTTCTTAATATTCCATGAGGGACAGATTTACATTCACTCATCGTCGGATTTTTCCAGCGGACGCCATTACGAAACAGAAAAAAAGTATGATTTGTACATAAATCATTAACAATGCATTAAAAAAATCATTTTAAAAGCAAAACTGACATCTTATTGTCCTTTTCAATAATTTATTCCAAAACGCTGATCGCTATATTACCATGACACAGTCAATCTTGTCTTAAAAATGTCAGAAGACTCAGAAAAAGAAAACGGGGTGTAGTATTACCGTGCCACTTTGCGTTTATGATTCAATTCTCGATTGCGTGATGAATGTCGTCCTCATATTTTGTTCGCCATTGACTTCCGGTTGGTGATAAAATTGATCCCATAAACAAGGGACAAAATAATTAATCTTTTTCTTTTTCAATGTGACAGTAAAACAACAAAATAAAAATTAAATATTTTAGTTATTATTAATTAAATTTCTCTAATATATTTTCAATCGAGTGTTTTTTTTTGTTTTTTTTAGAAAATGGGTTATTTTTCCCTACACTAAAAACTTACCTTGTGCCTAATTTGTGGGGAGACAAGTAATTCGTCGAAGGAATATTACAAGTGCAGCTTCGTTTGCAAGCATGCATCTGCTACCCTTCACACCAAGCTAAAAAATAAAATAGTCCGATCGCCAACGTCACAACCATTTGGATATAAAATACCATAAATAATGTCTTTGCCCTCAGCTTCAAAGAGACAATATATACTTTTTTGTAGATTATAACATTGATTTATATTTGGGATTATTCAAGTACATGTTCCTTTTTTATGATACCGTCAATTAAGTTATCACGCCCCTTTAAAAGTTATGTATCATGTGGCTATAATACACTCTTTCCTATACTATATATTTAATAATATTTTAACATGTTTTACCCTCATTATCTGTCACATTCCACAAACGTATAATACATATTAGACGGTAAAACCCCAAATATTAGTTTAGAATATTTTAAAATCAATTGTTCTAGATCGAAGTAGGAAACAAAGCCGCTAGCACTAATAGGAACAGAAGTCGTATGGCACATATGCAAATAATCAAGCCAGTTGGCGGAGTGAGGTCACAGCAAAGGAAGAGAAAGAGATGAAAAAGAGAACGGAAAACGCGAGCCGAGATAGATGTTTGATCCCGTGGTAACGGCGAGATATTTTTAAGCCATGTCTATACGACAGGGTTTTATTAACCAGTGGTTATTTTTTTTAATGAATCAAGATGCAATGCGTTATTTTGGAACGTAGCTGTAATAAATGCATGTTTTAAGCTGGGAAAGTCCAGTCAAATTACTTCTTATTGTTCATTTATTTGTAAATGTCGCAGACCAAACGTGTGTGTCCGAGTATCAAAATGTAAAGACACGTTGAAGTAGATGAACGACTACGCCACATATACGTGATTTGGTGTCGTAATGACTAAATGTATTTTTAAAAAAACTGTTCAAAATGAATAGAACGAATGCAAAGAAAACAAACAAAGCAAGTAGAACGAAAATGGTCATCACTGTAGAGAAAGCAGTCGCAAATAGAGCATATAACAGCGAACTAAGTCGATATAGAAAACACACGGAGAAAAAAAGTATTGGACAACACTGTGAGTACTATCGTTTTCTTTTCTGCTTTACTTTCGTTTTTCTTCTCCATTTTGTCATTCATATTCTATTTGCATGCATGTATTTTCATAATAGGACCTTAGTACACCGTGAATATTATCGTTAATGTTATAGACAAAAGTTCAAGTATTATGAATCGGTTATCTAATAATATAGTGGGTATAGCCGTATGCTCATTTAACGTAGCAAACCACGTCTTATGTTTTAAATAAAATTTAAAATCAAATACTTAGAAATTATCATATTTATATGCTAGTTGATTTGTATTTCGGCTTTAAAAGTAATGTCTGACTCCCAGCTGAAATTATTTAATGTCTCCAGTTTTGATTATTATTTTATCATTTATTAGTTTTAAAATAAAAAAAAAACGTTGAATTTTTAGCACGACCTATGCTCAGTGAACTATCATTTTTATTTATTTGTGGGTTTTAAAACGTTTCAAGTGCTTGTGTTTTTTAGTATTTTATGACTTGGATTAAATGGATATAAATCTTATAACGACAACAAAAATATTAATAATTAAGAAATGAGCATAGTTGTAATCTTGTAATTTTGTAATGGTCTGCTCAAGAGATGTCAGACACTCAGCTAAGAATACTCTTAGCTGAGTGTCTGACATTTCTTGAACAGACCATTCTTATTCTTAGCTGAGTGTCTGATACCTCTTGAGAAGACCACTACAAATTTAGAAGATTGCAAATATGCTCATTTCTTAATTATTATGAATTACGTATTTTTTAATTTACAAATTACTAAAATAAAAATAAAAATGTCCAATTCTTAGCACCGCCTTTGCTGAGTAAATTATACATATTCTTTTATTTGTGAGGTATTTTAAATCGTGACGGGTGCATTTATTTTTACGTACTTTGTTACTTGGAGTCATAATAAGTTTATATCGAACACTGAATTATTAATTTAACAAGTCATATTTAATATTAAAACTAATAGCAAGCAAAATTTCTTGGCGGTAAAGTAAGGCATTTTACGTAAGCAGAAAAGTATGCCTAAATCCGAGAACTGAAACTGTTTATGAAAACCAAGCGACGTTTGTTTACATTTTAGTAGGAGTATAAGGACCCATTAAGCATTGAAAGTACTTAATATCTTCAGATACACAAATTGAATAGTTAGATAACGATGAATTTGCACATAAGCAAATAGAGTATATAAAAAATGTCGAGAGAATTTGAATAAAAAATCAAATTTCCCGGAGTTAGAATTGCATTACTCATGATATATGAAGACACACGACAATAGTTACTGGGCCTCTAATGGTGCGATTTATGAAGAAATTAGTTTAGAAAATAACGCAAATTTGAGAAGTAATAAGTGATTAAAGTGCCCGCGTTGAATGAAAAGATTTTGCAGATAAATAATAAGGTCAAACCGCATTATGACAAGAAAGGAAAAATCCAATAATTGTTGTATAATATGTTGATATCTGATTAAGTGGGGAAGCAGTTTTCTTTACTTATTTAGAAAACTACCTTAGAATGTCTTTTTGTGCAAATTAGAAGAAGAAGAAGAAGAAGAAGAAGAAGAAAAAGAAGACGAAGAAGACGAAGAAGTAATCAACCGGAAGGATGCGGAGAAAACATAGGTCACTAAATTTCATGCTGATTAATACATTTAACTCGTGGCTAATTTCTGTACAACATTGGTGACATAATAAAAAAAATAACAATTTCTATATTGATATTTAAAAAAGAAAAATAAATCCGATTAGAAAAAAAACAACCCCCCCAAATTTCTGCTCCCGAATTTAGAACCCAGAAAAAGTGTATGCCCATGTTGCATAATATATATATATATATATATATATATATATATATATATATATATATATATATATATATATACATATACATATATATATAAATGTAATTCTTGGTTTGTAACAAGTGAATAAAAACATATTTCTACGTTACCAATTTAATTGAAACTTTCAGACAACCCATCTTTAGAATCGAGGAATGTTTTTATGTTATTAAAATAAATTTACCTCGCGAATTATTAAAATATTAAATAAAAAATATATATTTTGTAACCGTTAGTGCGAACCTGCTTTGTTGATAAAACTGAACTTCCGGTTTGATTCATTTCACAGCCACGAATTGACGAAAAAGAAGTAGCTTTCATTTTCTGTTTATAACATAACTCATTTGTTTATCTCCCACATTTTTTAATTTACACATTTTTTCTTTATTATATAAGGCAAAACAAAAAGTTTGTCGCTTGCTTTTTGAGTGTTTTTTGTTTTTCGATATAAGATTGGTTTTGGTGCTAATGCAAAGAGGGTCCGCGCTATTTTTTAAATCGTATTTCTGGGTTTAATTAAAGTTTTATTATATGTTTTTTATTCAATTGTAAGGTTAAAATACACCCTCCCCTCCCCATGTTAAGAATGGATTTTTAAATGATGACCTTATTATTAAAACACAGATCACTTTCTGCATGAGCACTGTACTTTCACCTAACAATTTAATAAACAAAACATGGTACTTATGCAGATAAAGTACACTGATAATATAATAATAGAATAATAACGTTACTTAGGGTAAGATGTGGCTGGTTACCTTTAAGAGTAGTGGTAGATGGACAAAAATCGGAGGTCTGCAATATAAATGCTGGAGTCCCTCAGGGGTCAATCTTAGGCCCAACTCTCTTCCTGATTTACATCAATGACCTCCCTAAACACATACTTAAATCATTCCTTGACATCTATGCTGATGACACGACCATCTACGGCAACACATCAAAGGCTGTAAATGACAAAGTTCTCTCTGATTATCTCTCCTCTGATCTCGACGCGTGCTTCAGGGGGGGAAGATGTGGCTGGTTACCTTTAATGCATCCAAAACCAAACTCCTATCCTTACATCATCAACGCTCTGACCCCCATCTGGCATCAATTGTGATGGATGGCTCTCGTCTGGGTGAGGCCCCGTGTTTTGACAAGCTTCTGGGTTTGACCTTTACTCCTGATCTGAAATGGAGCACGTACATCAAGTCTGTTGCCAAGGTCGCTGGAAAGATGGTGGGATCCTTCTACCGCTCCAGAAGATATCTCACTACTGATGCAATTCTCTATCTATATAAAAGCCAAGTACGTCCAAGGATGGAATACTGTTGCCATATCTGGGCAGGAGCTGCTAAAAATAGCCTATCCTGCCTTGACAGAGTACAAAATAGACTTCGTGGCTTAGTGGGGGATGCCCTTTTCTCTACCCTGCAACCTCTCTTCCACAGAAGAGACGTTGCGAGCCTATCCTTGTGTTATAGTTATCTCCATGGCAGGTGCTCGTCTGAACTCCAATCTCTGGTCCCGCCTCGCCAATCTTTCACGAAAAACACCCATCTAGCTGAATCCACTGTGAAAAATGTCCCCCACTATATCTGTGCCTAAATCAAAACGCGGATTCCATGAGCAAAGCTTCTTTCTTAGAACTGCACGGCTGTGGAACTCTGCTCCGTCTGCCTGCTTCCCACCGGACTACAACTTGGATGTCTTCAAGTCCAATGTTCACAAATTCCTAATGAACCGCCCCCTTAAGTAAACACTTCATCAAATCACCACACTAACGTAATGTACTTGCAATAACCCTTATCCCTGAGTGGCTTCCGGACCTTGATAAGTGGTGATCACTGTGTAAAAAAAAGAAGCCATTCGTAACATGGGGAGGACGTTTTGTTACTATTCTATACTTTCACCTAACAATTTAATAAAAAAAGAGTGTACTTATGCAGAGAAGGCACCGTACTGAAATAACGCTATTAAGAAAGCCATTCTTAACATGGGAAAGGGAGAGTGTTCTGTAACTATTTATTATTTACACCTAACAATTTAATAAACAATAGATAGTACTTATGCAGAGAAGGTACCGTGCTGAAATAATACCGTTATTTAGAAAGCTATTCTTAACATGGGGAGGGAGTTTTGCATCTATTCTATACTTTCACCTAACAATTTAATAAACAAAAATAGATAGTATGTATGCATAGAAAATACCGTGCTTAAATAATGTTATTTAGAAAGACATTCTTAACGTGGGGATGGTATTTTGTAACTATTCTGTCCTTTCACCTTACAATTTAAAAACAAAACATGGTACTTATGCAGAGAAGCTACCCCGCTGAAATAATGACGTTATTATTTAGAAAGCCATCTTTAACATGGGGATAGGGGTGTTTTGTTGCTATTCTGGACTTTCACCTAACAATTTAATAAACAAAAGTTAAACATAAGCAGACAAAGAACAGTACTGAATCATTAACATTATTTAGAAAGCCATTCTTAACATAGGGAGGGAGGATGTTTTCTTACTATTCTGTACTTTCGGTGCTGATGCAGAGTGATCTGCGCTATTTTTAAATCGTATTTCCAGGTTTAATTAAAGTTTTATTATATGTTTTTTATTCAATTGTAAGGTTAAAGTACAGAATAGGTAAAAAACACCCTCCGCATGCTAAGAATGGCTTTTTAAATAATAACGTTATTATTTCGGCAAGGATCACTCTCTTCATGAATACCGATTAACGTTTTGTACTTTGCTTTTTTTACCATATTTTTTTGTTTTTTTTTCAAGAAAACCTTTTTTTAACAAAGATTGAAAGTGCACGTTTTTTCTTTTTTTTACAGAAGTTATTTTTATATAAGAACATATGAATGCTTATAAAGAAATTGGGTACTCGTGCACTTATTGATCCGTGCTGAAATAATAACGTTATTTTTGAAAAAGCCATTCTTGACATTGGGAGAAGAGGGTGTTTTGTACCTATTCTGTACTTTACCCTTACAATTGAATGAAAAAAACGGTAAATTATTAGATTGGGTCCACCTCCACAATTTTCTTTTAAATGTTGACTTTTGAAGGTTTTCGACTATGCCGAATACGGAAATCGCATTGAAATTTTGCAGAAATAAGTAGTTATCGAGATATTAAAAAATTGTATAATGCATTGTAATCTCTGGCAGTCGTCTTTTTTACACGCTTGCGCGCGTCATAAACAAATCTATGCGCGTAACAAAGATTGCCGCCAAAGAATACAATGCATCAAACAACTATCTATATCTTGATAACTACTTATTTCTGCAAAATTTCAATGCGATTTCTGTATTCAGCATAGTCGTCATTTAAAAGAAAATTGTGGAGGTGGACCTAATCTAAAAAAATACCAAAAACATAAAACTTTAATTAAGCTTGGAAATACGATTTAAAAAAATAGCGCGGATCAGTAAGTGCATTAGCACCCATTAATCGAGTCACGTGACCTTATTAACAAATATTTTCAAAGGCAAGATATGTTACTTTATTACCGAAATGGATAATTTTTTTGTTTTTTTTAATGCAAAATTTTTATTCGGCTCATAAAACACAGAGTTTACTGGCGGCAGACTGTGTTAACACATTAGGTTTGGGAAAATGAGTTAAAACTAAAAAAACTATACAAAATACTTTTAAAAACCACTGAATACATTTCTGCCTATGTCACAGTAACATATATTGAGTAAGTTCCTGACAGTATTTTGTATAGTTTTTAGTTTTAACTCATTTCCCAAAGTTAATGTGTTCAACAGTCTGCCGCCATTTGTATTTTTCAAATATACAGATAAACACTACATTTTTTCAAACCGATTAAATATTTTACACTAAATAAAAACACTAAAATCTTATCCAGTTAGGTAGAAAAGTAACTTATCTTGCCTTTGATAACATTTATTTGTTATATTTATTTTTCAACAACTTTTTCGTTTCTGTGTTTAGTAATACAAACCCGTTTTATTTACTATAATGTTTAGTCGGCTCGAAAAACAGTGTTTATCAGTGTATTTGAAAAATACAAACGGTGATGGACACTGTTGATGATGTTAAGTTTGAGAAAATGATTTAAAACTAAAAAACGATACAAAATACTACCAGAAACCCACCGAATATGTCAGCCTATGTCACAATAACATATAATCAGTAGGTGTCTGGCATTGTTTTGTATAGTTTTTTTAACTGATTTTCCCAAACTTAACGTATTCAACAGAGTCCGCGACTATTCGTCTTTTCAAATACATAGATAAATACTGCGTTTTTCAGCCGATTAAACATTTTACATTACATAAAAACACTAAAAGAATATCCAGTTAGATAGAAACGTAATTTACCTTACCTTTGCTTTCAATGATTCATTTTTGAACAACTTTTTCGAATCTTGTATAGTAACCCCCCCTTACCCAAATATTAATTAAAAAACACATTTTTGAATACAATAAAAAAGAAAACTATTTAGCGTTTCAATGGTTTAGCAACTTTCGGCTTAATCCACTGAATGTTGGTCGAGCCCAAGCCATGATTGATGGAAACTCTCGAAGATCCGGATCCAATTCTGCAAGAGTACCATATTTTTTTTATTTTCACCTTTTTTTTTTTTTACTTTTTGGAGTGGATTGCTGTACTAAGAATATAAGAAACATGCATTTCCTCTTTTTATTAGAATTTTCCATTACACGAAATTAAGCCACAGCAACGCGTGGCAGGGTACAGCTAGTATATATATATATATATATATATATATACAGAGAGAGAGAGAGAGAGAGTATAAAATTCTTACCTTAGAATATAAAATAATTATTTTTGTAATTGTATTTTAATATGAATACTTTTCAATCGGTTCATATGTAATCAAAAAATAGTGTAAATCTTGAGGATTTTCAAGAGGAAATTTTCTGCACTAATTATCTTTTCATTATCCCATCTCAAATAAAGGTTCGGCTGATTTTCATTTCCTGTACTTTTATTGTTTTTTGAATGTGTCAAATTAATAGGTGACCTCATTTTAGCACGAAAATTCATGGATAATTTTATGGGACTAATGGAATATCTTCTATTTGTGTGAAGTTTTATGTATAGATAATCGGCACGCACGGAGATACAAAATCAGAGTCACACCAGACAACACTTGTGACTGGTCGTGTTTAGTGACCAGGCACGACGTCTCCTCATTATTAATTTGTTCATCTCTCACAAACATAGCTATTTATGTGCGCTCGCCTGATCTGGGCTTTGCCTGAGGGGGCGGGTAAGAGTACAAGTTTCAGAGTTTATCTGACTATTGTTTTTGACTGAGAGGACAGGCGTCCTAACTTTCTAGTAGAACTTAGAGCGGCGGCTTTATCATCAGTTGTCAAATATTAAAAGAGATCCTGCAATTATCTGCCGTGGGGTTTCTCGGGTACAGCCCTCTAAATAACTGGCTTATAGTCGACATGCGTATGCTTGTTTGGCATCAAACATTTTACTCCTAACATGAAAGTGTATGGAATGACATTCTAAATAAACAAACAAAAAAAGAAAATTATGTCCCAAACAAAAATTACAATCAAACTAGACAACCACTTGAAAAAAATATCTACCTCTTGAACAGTGTCAAAAGAAAGTTTCCAATCTAATAAGTCCCGCACTGTAAACTAAGCTCCACTCCCTGTCCTCCTACCGCAATACTTAAGCCCTGTGTCTGGTTTACAATTAATTTAATTGAAAACTCTTTGAAGAACTCACTGTGACTTTACCTACTCAACGTATATAGCTACAACAAACCCGTGAAGCTAGAAAATCTTAAACATTTACTGTAGAAGTATCCTGCAGAATGGAAACATTTTACTTTAATGGATTCTTCCATCGGACTGCTAGACTTTGGAATTCCTTGCCTGTCACCTGCGTTCCTTAATCTATTTTTATGTAATGTAAATAGACATCTTCTCTAAACATGGTTCCAAATAGTATCTTAGTACTGTCTTGTATTTGCCTACTTGCCTAGAACATTTTAAAAACATCTACTTTTTCATAGTTGAGAACTGAGGTTTTAGGTATTCAAATTTCCCGAGCAACTCCAGGACATGTGTCAGTTAGTAATAAATAGCTTTTATTTATTATACGTATGTATACGTTTTATCCGTACGGAATTTTAGTGTCGATATTAGAAAATCGATCGCATGTTTACTTTAAACAACTTTAGAACTCTTGCTTTCCTTTATGTGCCATAAAGGTTAACATTAAGACATTTTTCTGACATAAAGATAAGATTATATTTTCTGGATAGAAATACACCCATCTAATATGTATCTTTGGATCATTAGTAGCATGTAATTAGTATTTTAAGCTTCTGACATACACTTTGTTAAGCGACAAGATTTAATGAAAAATATATCTAAACTCATACGTTAACTTGCATAAGTGTTACACTCTTAAATTGTATATACTATATTATCAAACTAGTGTTGGTTTTATTTCTGTCATGGTGTCTACTTTTTTATTGTTTATTTTGTTGTTGTTTACATTGTTTTCATTTATTATTTTGTTATTATGTGCTTTAATTATCATCTCTAAATTTTCGCAACAACTGTAAGATAACTTCAAGGTATTTTTATTGAAGATTTTTTGTAAGGGGTTGGTTGCGGGGAAAGTGTTTTTGAATAAGATCTAGAAATTTCTTGTCAAGTTTTGTTTTTAACATTTGATTGTATGGGGCCGTATACCAAATTATAGTTCTTTTTCTCCTATTTTTAATTTTATTATAGCTGATGGTGTTTTGTTGCTTATATTTGATATCGATCTTTTTGTATCCACTATTTTTTAGGGCTGTTTCGTAGATATTGGTTGACCTGTTAAATGCATTTTCATCGCTTGAGTTATTACTAAGTCTACTTACGATCGAGTTAGGAATGTGTTTTATAATTGATGGTGGGTGGTTGGACTTAGAGTTTAAGTAAATTGAAGTAGCGTTATCTTTTAAGTATGGTTCATATGTGTTTTTATCTAAGTTTAACGTGACGTCCAGGAAGTTTGTTATTTTTATGTTAGCTGATACGTCCGCTTTTAGGCCTAATTTTTTCATTTCTTTGTGTATGATTTTCTTAAAGTTTTCTTCCTTGACTTTGTTGGAGTTTTTTATTATAGCTAGTCCGTCATCTCTATATAGGCCGATATCCGTAGTATCGAATATGCTTGTGAGGGTATATAGAATGAATAATCCCACAAGATCTGATGCCTCTGCAGAGTCTCTGGACCCCATCGCCAAATCGAACGAATTTTTCATTTTAGTTTTTATCCATTGGTTATTGTTATTTATTAGAACTGATTTTCTACATTTTTTATGATGTTGATTTCTTCTGAGGATATATACGTGTATGCCTCAGCAAATTCTAGGATAATGTTAAAAAGTTCTTCGGATATCGAGAGATAAAAGTCTATGATGTCAAACTGTATGAACGTACATCATTCCTTGTTTTCTATATTTTTAAACCAGGTGATTGCTTTGGTAGTATTTGCCCACTGGTTTAGTTCTAGGTCCTGTTTGATTTGTTTGTTTACTCTAGAAAGTATAGTTTTGCTAATTCTACCTATTTCTGGTTTAGTTGGGTTTATCAAGCGGGCGATGGGATTATTATTAAAGTCCCATTTGTGGTCTTTAAGCAGAATGTATGACTCTCTAGGTTTCAATTTGCCAACTTTATCGCTAATTTTTAGTTTATCGGTAATTTGTTTACATTCAGTATTTATTATATCCAAGTAGTCGCATTCGTTTGTGTCTAGTTTTTTGTAGTTTTTTGTAATGTTTTCTGTGATTAGTTTGTTATATTCTTGCTTATCTATTTTGTATAAGTTTCTGGTTTTATCTGCTTTTACAAAGATTTTATTAGAGTTGTTTATGTTTCTAACGATTTTGTGTAGTTTCCGTTGGAAATTGTTAGGTTGATTGTGGAATTCTAGGTTTTTAATTACGTTTAAAAGGTGATTTTCAAAGTTTATCAAAAGGTCTACTGTTTCGCATTTTTAAGGGGTTTAAAACCATAGGATTCTTTTTTGTTTACGTTTTCATTTTTAAGGAAGAAATTTGCTCGCCATCGCATTCGGCGTATTAGTTCATCTGTTTGTTGGATTAATTTAATAATATAGCTATGCTTGCTTGGTGTGGGGATGTTTTTTAGCGATGTTTCGAAATTAACTCTTTCCATATCTATTTTTAATGTAGTGAAATAAATTATTTTATATATATATATATATATATATATATATATATATATATATATTGTATTTTGTGTACAGAACGTTGTTAGATTGGACACGTCATTGGTAACGTTGGTTTCAAGCCCGATATTTTCCTTTTTAATAGAGCACTCTGCTGAATTTCTTTTTCCAAAAGGCCTAATCATATATATATATATATATATATATATATATATATATATATATATATATATATACATATATATATATATAGAGAGAGAGAAATAATATACATACATGCACACATACACACGTATATATACATATATAAGTATATATATAGAGAGAGAGACAGAGAGAGAAAGAGAGAGATGCGTGTGTATTGAACTTAACTACAATGTGTTTCAATTCAATTAGAGTATTTTAAGTGAAATTATTTACACATAGGAAAAAAACTGATGTGGGTATATCTACGTTTTGACATTGTAAATTGTCTGATCAGACATTTTATAATGGGTTAAAATAATTAAATGGAGGCGGTAGAAAATTGGTTTTAAGTGTTAGCTTGATAAGTATATTAATGGGAGTAAAAGAAAACGAGACTTTTTCATTTTTGCTAGCTTGCCGAAGGTTATCATTGCAAAAAAAACATTTATATTTTCATTTTATTTTTTTTTTTTACGTTCATTTTCAAATTTCTCTCATATACTTATTTAAAATCATTGTTGAATGCTCCATCGGCACGATTAACATCGTTGATACTTACATTTTTTTACGTAGAGTTTTTAAATAAATTTTATATAATGTCACTTACATGCATACATATAGATTTATGTTTTTATGATGATTGCGACATCATGTCAGACGAGTGCCACTCCCTCAGTGACTGAACGTCCATATACCTGAAGATGACTTTTCAGTCCTGCCAGCGACTTGCAGAGCCTCAAGCAGACATGACTCTGAAGACGGTCATTGTTTTGGATGAAACTAACAGCACCGGAACCCGCATCCTCATGCGTTTCATGTGATTAACAATACCTGATTTCGACAACAGAACTCGGTCACCCACCTCACATATCCAAAGAGCTCCATGATTGAGCGGCAAGTTTTGACGTTTCCTACATTCTCTCTTGAGTTTCACTCAGTCTATCCTGGCTGCTTCAAAGGGTTCTGCGCCCCTGCATATCAGTGCCTTCCATTGTTTGCGATCATACAGAAACATGAAAGCTCACCACACTTTCCTTGATGCTATCACGAAAATGTTTTTCGAGGCTTGTGCTGGGGTCTTTTGCAAAGAAGGAACTCAATATAAAAAACATGACTGTTTATATATATATATATATATATATATACTGGGTGAGCCAAAATTAAATGGACAACATTGTTTTATTACATATACTTACGATATCTCTAACAAATGTTTAGATCCCGAATGCGTACAATTAATAAGACAGTTCTGTCAACCTAATTTTGCTCACCCGGTATATATGTATATGTGTGCACGCGTGTGTTTATCGATTTTCTAAACACGTTGTATATTCAAGACATATTTGCGTGTTTTTTTTTTGTTAATTTCTATATGCACTTTCATGATTATCTTTGGTCAGATTTATAACCAACCTTGTATGAGGAATATTGAATAAATTGATTTATTTATCAGCATTGCAAAACAAACACATTGCAAAATTGATCATAGCGTGAATAATGAGGAAACATGGGTTGGCCACCATGAACGCGGCTGCCTGAATTATAGCTGCTGCGTTAACATTATTACATAATCGTCCCGCAGCATAATTTATGCTTTGAAGTGTATTTAAAAGAATGTGTAAAGCTAGGGTTAGATAATATTTTTATGGATGAAACGTCGTTTAGTTATTATGATAAAATAATAATCATTGAATGCGTTTTACCTCGGAACAGGCTATAAATCATTTTTTAAAAATTTGTTTGATTTAAATACAGCAGAAAAATAATCGGGAATCGGTAACAAATTATATTACTTAATGAAACTTCATAAAAAAGTAGCTAACATCATTAGAGTCTCCAATAAATATTGAAGAAATAGGAAAATTATGACGTTGATACGCCGTTTTATTTTTGTTTTTACATCACATCACCGAGGTTTACCGACATAAAAAACTATTCAACATCGTTAACAAATTATTATATTAAACTCAGCTTCATAAAAAAGCAGCTACCATAATAAAAACGTCGAGGGTATATGGATTAAATATGATACACGCGATTGAAGCAACATTAACAAATTAAATGCCAGACTTTAACACAATAATTAACTAAGCAAAAGTAATAGTCTGTCAGTATTTAGATGACCGACACTATGGGCATACCGGTTGTTGTTAGCATGTATGATGTTTATATAGATGGCAATGCCGACTAATTATTTGAGTGTGTCAGGTTTTTAATTACTTGATTGCATAGTGCCCGATTAACTTTTCAATGTTGGAAACCTTCATATGGTTTTGCTTCGGAGCAGCTGATGCAAGTTGTGAAACCATTGTTCACAATTAAATCTTTAACCGATAAATTTGTAGCATTCGTATTCAGTCAAATTCTTGTCATAGTATTAAAACTTGGTACAAATAGAATCACTGTATAAACGATAACAGAAGTTATTTTATACCGTAAAATCATGTGCACTAAACGATAAAATTTGCACACTCGAAACGTGATGTTGTTGTGTATTTTCTCTTTCATAATCTGTCATTGTCTAGCATACTGCCAATCGTGAGCATAGGTTCAGAAGTATAACGAATAAAAGAACAATTATAAATGAAATATATCTCTGACCCATTTCGCAGATACCCCTTCGACTCTGGTTATATATGCAAGACATTAACCCTCTAAACGTTAATGTCCTCATATGCGATGTTTGTGAATCGGTAAATCAAGTCTTTCGCGATCTGCTCTATGCCACACTATGCTTTCAATTGTATGTAACTGTAAAAATGTCGTCAACTGTCGCCAACTTAAAATTAAGTGTAAATTGTAAAGAGTCGCAAACATACAATGTGTCTTAAATTTGTGCGTAAAATTACTCTAATTTTATTGATCTCTATGTTAGTCAAATTAATCAATTTACGACAACAGTATCATAAACCACCATTTTTTGCAAATCGCTTTTTCATGCATTGGTGAACCAACTCCCCTATTGATTATCCTCGCTATAATTTTGTATTTTTTTCTTCTTTTATGTATGATTTATCTATTTTATTTTCTATTATTAGATGTCGATATTATCACGACATGGCCAGGTTATAAACTGTTTTTAAAGGCACTGTTTAATGTATTTACTGATTATAATTTTTGAATGATTAATTTTCCATTTATATGGTAAAGATAAGGAAATGTACGTATAATGTATTAGTAATTAAGGGGTGACTTTAGTTAAATAATTTTCTTTGGGGAACTATTCAATTACCTCGACCAAAGAGGTTGATTAAAGATTTTACTTAACTAACAAAATGCTGTATTTATATAGATATCCATCACTATTGTCTAGCTTCACTATTTAATTACGATATAACGTCAGTAAACAGAGTACATTCAATAACAGAGTTTTCACCCTAGTCCAAATCACATTTTGCTTTTTTTCTGTCTGTTTCTGTGTCTATTTTTATTGTTTATTAAAAATATGGCAAATAGGAACAGACTAAAAAATATATGCGGCATAATTTATGCAATTAAATATCTTCGGCGGAACGTGTTGTCTGCGTGTATACGTGTTTATATTGTTTTCTATCTTTTGACTAATGAGTCAGTGTTTATCAAGCGCCAACACTACTTGATACTAAAGATTTAAGAGGTTTGAAGGTTGACGGCGAGATAAACACTTTGGGCGTTGAAGACGACGGGGCTGGTGAAGTTTAACAGATGGTTTCTGTTGCTTGCCGTGGGTATGTTTTTGAGGGACAAGTTGAAGTTCACCTTTTCTATAATAATGGTAATGATCCAAGTTTTTAAACTTGTAATTAGTAAAAACCTTAAGAAGGTGCTCAATGTTATTGCAGAGCAAATATATATATTCTTATTACTGTTTTATCTGTTTTAGTTACACTGTTATCGGGTCGTGTCAATGATTCAGCAACTTCTTCAGACTTAAACAGAAGTGATTATTATGATTTGGAAAGACAATATTACAAGAAGACGACGAGAATAAAATAAAGGGGGAATCTCAGTTTTGATCTGACAACATTTAAGTTTAGCCAGATAGATACGGATTTCGAGTGTATTGAGAAATTAAGGAGAGATAGATGCAGAGGGGAAGAGGGTTAGGTAGAGAGAGAAGACAGGAGAGGTAATGTTGTCCTCATGTTGTATGGAATTTTACACGTTAATGATTTACGCATCAACCTAGGGACATAAGTGAAATATTTAACCTTCATAAAACTAACCAGACCTCTATAATCATGCATTCCCGGGACCACCATCCCACCCAAATATTTACAATATAAGAATCTAGAACCCACACTCCCTCCCTACTTGCGAGGTATATAGTCTAAAATACGCCTGAACACTCATAAATTAATTACATTACCAAACCACCTACTTATTTATGTTTATATATGGGTATACTCAGAACACCTTTATTAATATGCCCTACTCGTTGTTTTTTACAAACTTCAGGTTACTCATTGGTCCCCAAATCTATGAGTATGCGTGTGTTTGTACGTCTATATGCTCTTGTATGTTCCGTATGTGTTGTATGTGTATGTATATATGTGGATATTGGAATATGTGTGTATATATTTATATGCATGTTTGCATTAATATGTATTTATTTGTATTTGTATAGATGATTGTATGCATGGGTCATATTTATATATACATGTGTATGTGTGTCAATATGTAGGTGTATATATGTGTATGAACTTGTATATGCGTACCTATATATATGTATATATATATATATATTCATGTATGTGTATGTGTGTGTATTTGTGTAAGTTTGCGTATATGTCTGTAGGGATATATATTTATGTATGTGTGCATATATGTACCTGTGTACACATGGATACATGTGATATATTTGGCACTACCCTCGACTAATTAATCATACTTATTTATATATCCCACTCTTATCGTACTTTTCTTTTCATATATTAATTTATATCTCTCTATATATTTTTCTATATTTAATATATCTTTTTTTTAGATTTGTGCATATGCATATATATATATATTTCTGTATGTGTATGCATATGTTTGTATATGTATGCATATATATGTATGTGTATATGTTTGTGTTTATGTATATATATATATATATATATGTATATATGCGCGTGGGTGTATGTGTGTTTATATTGCTTCTGTGTACAATGTATGTATATGTGTTTCATTTGGCACTAAACTCGCCTAGTATATTTTACTTACTTATATATCTTTATATATATATATATTATATTCATCTCTATTTTTTATATATATGCCTGTATTTGTATATGTATGCATGTGTATGCATGCATATATGTAAATGTATAAGTATATATATATGCATATACGTGTATATGTATATGTATATGTATATATATATGTATATATCTGTGTATGTGTAAATTTATATGTGTGTGTATATATATACATATATATGTATATATATATATATATTTATATGTATATGTATATATTTACCCAATTTCCTTTACTTTCATTTTTACTATTATAATTATCTTTATCATTTTATTATAAGTATTACTCTCTGTTACGGTTATTTTCTTTTTTGTTATTATAATGTGTGTTTCATTATTATTATCATTAGTTTTATTTTATTTTATTATATATATATATTGTATTTGTATCTTTTATTATTATTATTATTATTATTATTATTATTATTATTATTATTATTATTATTATTATTGATTATATCTACCTACATGCATATTTTATAATTTTATACCTACGCAATCAATGCCCGGCAATTTTTCATTGCAATTTGATTTTTAATTTAATGTAAAGTACTTAATTTCTTAAAGACCTTTAAGCGCATTTAAATAGGTCGACTACTTAAATTGTTTGTAACTTTTGCTTACCTTAAGAGAACGCATCCGAAGTAGGCCACTCCACCACTCCGCGTAAAACATTAACGTGTCAAATTCCATATGACATCACCGCAACATTATCTCTCCCGTCTTCTCTGTCTACCTACACATCTTTCTATATACATCAACAGTTAAATGTTTTTTCATCGTCTTCTGCTTATATTGTCTTTCCGAATCATAATAACCACTTCTGTTCAAGTCTGACAAAGTTGCTGGATTGTTGATACGATCCAGTAACAGAAACATGTGTAACTAAAACAGATAAAAAGGTAATATATATGTGTGTGTATGCATGTATATGTATATTTATATATATATGTACACATATATATATAAATGTATATATATAAATATGTATATATATATATATATATATATATATATATATATATATATATATATATGCATTTACAAATAGGAAAAAGACAGAGATGGATACAAATGTATTATGCTTATATATTACGCTTATATATTATGCTTATATATTTAGGTATATATATACATGCATGTGTATGTATATTTATATATATCTATACGTACGCATATATATATATATATATATATATATATATATATGTATATATATATGCATTTACAATTAGGAAAAAGACAGAGACGGATAGAAATATATTATGCTTATACAAAAACATTATCGTTTTCACACACATGTTTATTTTATATATGATTTCTGAATTAATTCACTGATATATATATATATATATATATATATATATATATATATATATATATAACCATGTTATATATCATTTTGTAGCGTATTATCTGCTCTATCGAATCGTGCCATTTGTTACCGTTCCCATTTTCCTCATTCATTTTTTGCAATCTATTCAACGCATACAAAAAATCAAATTCGCACGATTTTCTTGTTCCAGTTCAAACTTTGCCAAAAAGTTGCTGCGACAACTCGATATATCAATGATGCCTTTGCCCTCAGGAACCACTAACGAACGTGTCGAACAACAGTCGTTCAAAAACTCTGGCAAGGGTTGTGAGAGCCTCCAAAGTGAAGACAGTCGAGGCCGGTCAACTGTGATTGAGAACGAACATTTTAAAACCTTAATTGAAGCCGATCCTCGAAAAACCACGAAAGAAGTTGCTGTTGAACTCAAGTTCAACCACTCAAAAATCCTCCGCCATTTTAAGTAAATAGGGAAATTTAAAAGTTGGATAAATGGATGCCGCACAAACTGAATCATAATAATAATAAAAATAAAACGTTTTGATTTATCTTCAACGCTCTGTCCGCGCAACAAAAACGATCAGTCTGTCGAGTGAATTGTGACGTGTAATGAGAACTGGATCCTCCACGACAACCGGTTACGTTCGACACAGTAGTTGAATGCTGCAATAGTTCCACAACACTTACCGAAGCCGAAATTGCTCCAAAAAATGTTATGGTTACTGCTACGTGGTTTGCGGCCGGTCTTATCCATCACATTTTTTGAATCCGGGCGAGACGATTACGGCGGACAAGTACTGCTGACAAATTGACAGAATGCACCAGGATCTCAAACATATGTGCCTGAGATTTATCAATTTTCCTCTTCTCCATCAGGCATATGACATATGGAAATCTGTAGTACTGAGAACATACACATTCAGCATATGCAACTTCCCAAGTGTAACATAATTATTATAAACAAAAGCCTTATGGGATAAAATGGATATCTTTCGATTCATTACTGTTGACTAAGTGTAATAATGTATTCTTACATTTGAAGCATATTGAGCACTTCTCGAATAAGTGTATATATATATATATATATATATATGTATATGGTATATATATATATATATATATACCATACTCTTTGTAATATATTTACACCAATCTGAATATGAACCTTTATTAGATTCGAAAATGTTATTAGTAAATTTTCCCCCAACTCTTAAGATAATTAATTCTTTTTTGCAAAATTTAAAAGATTATCTATTACATTCGTACAATCCTTAAGATATCAAACTTTAACGCACTAACCCGAATGAAAGGACGTAAATATACACAGTTGACAAAAGAAATCTAGTCTTTTTACAAAGATGAATCCTTATAATAAAGGGAGATAATCCAATCCACGGCAAAATAACGAAGCAAATTTCAGAATGTAACAGAAGAGATAAAGGATATCAATACAAAAAAAAAAGACTTTTCACTATTAAGTTTTGAGTCCATTCACAACCCAGAAGTAGCTAGACGGCGATGTAATCTTATCAAATGTATAAGTGTCGTTTCCAAACTAAATCCTCTCATTTTTTTTAAACTTAACGGTTGAAGAGATACGAAGAGAGGAGTGACACCATAAAAACCAACGACCTTTTGTGTTTCAGAATGACATTTTCTTAATAATAAACACAGTTTCTATTAAGTCAATAGTGTATATTTGCATCTGATGTATGACCGTGACAAGGGTTGCTTCTTTAGCGTTTAACCCTGCCAATATGTGCGGTTGAGAGATGAGGTCTTTATGTCATAAATGCATAAGTGTATTCATTATGACAATGCTATTTCCAATTCTATCTTATCTTTTTGAACGAACTTAATAATAGGAGGTATTGTTTTTAAAAGGCTTATTGTATATATTAATATGTCCTACAATCAAAATAATAAAATTCAGTGTGTTAATAAATGTTATTTATTCCAATATAGCATGTGGTAATCATCTATGTAGTGTCATCCCTTATTAAAATAGTTATAGTTGAATCATTTCCTATTCAGGCGGTTAGAAAATCATATCTTTTCAGTGTGTGTATATTATGTACACTCAAATATTTAGAAACAAGTCTCCATCTAATGTTGTAAAATGTTACCCAACTTAAAGCTTATTTATAAGGAGACGGATATGTAAATGTATGTTTATATGGATTTATTAATTCTACAATCATCCGTATGTGTATGTCTGGTGTTAAGAAAGTGTGCTAAAGCTTACATATAACTTTTAATGGTCTCATACCTATTATTGTTTTTATTCATCCGACATGTCGTTTAATTTGGTTTTACTTTTCATTTTTTAATAACGCTCATTTCTATGAAGAATTTATCTAATAGTTAAAAATTGCTTTCTGGTCCGCCGACAAAAGGATGGTGGACCTAGAAATGTACCTCTGTCCCTTCGCCCGTTCGTTTGTCCGCACTTTTCTCAATAACTACGCCTTGAATTAAAAAAAAAATCCACAAACATTAAATATAATATAAGTAAAAGCTAACAGAACGGATATTCCGGGAAATTTCCGGTTGCCTCCTCAGAGGTGAATTTCGGGTTAACATGGCTAAAATGGACACTTTTGTGTTTATTAAAAAAATAAGATTTTTATAAAACTTTCGGAAAAGTTGTAACTAACGGATTTCCATATAATTTTGATTGTCTATACTTCGCGATAACTCATGGGTGTTCCTTCAGGTACTCTTTTAGAACTAATAAAAACTTTATTTTTTGGAGTATTTTACCATATTTGTCCCAAATGTTCTATGTATGTCTATTTAGCAGTTTTGCATACTGTTGAAATCAAATTTAAATATGTTAAGGCCTCGGTGACGTTTGGGGCTAAATGGTAGGGGGGGGGGGCAAATGATTGAATTAATCATTTCTTTCTTTTTTTTGCATAGTGCAGGACTAAACTTCTCATATGTAAAGGCCTAAACCTGCACCGTTTGTTCAGTTCATTCACATCAGGATGTGATGTCTCCTGGAGAGTTGGGGGCTAAATGGGGACGTGGAATGCTGAACTTTGTCATTTTTTGTGCCTCATTCAGTAAGCCCCATCGAGGGGCCATGCATGTTTCACTTGTTAAATATTATATTAGGTAACCGAGTCTCATTATTTTTTATGTATTTCACTGAAATTCTATTATGCATTGTTCTCATTTAGATAAGAAGTCTCGTGGTGATTATGTTGAATAGTTTGTTATATATGTTTTACTAAGATCTTACCATTTATGGTTTTAAATAAATGATTAAGGTTGTCAATTGGTGCATCTTGAGATTAACCGCGAGATATTTCAGTCTCCTTTTCCTGATATAATTACCTTGACAGTTTTGATTTATTGTTCTATGTTTATGTTACTCTGTGTATGAGTCTACTTTGTTCATTACGTTTGCTATATGGCGGAATGGTATAATTTTCCCCAAAAATAGAATAACACTACAATTTTATTTTAAAACTTTTATTTTAAAAATCAGTTCAGATAACTTGCTCGTGTAGTGGAACTGACATTTATTAAATGTAGTCGCCTTTAGCTTCAATCACCGGCTCGATACATGTTCGGAACTTAGAGCATGCTTTTTCCACAAGCGCCAGCGAGAATTCGGCAATTACTCGACGGATGGAGGCAATCAGGCGGGCTTCGGTGTTGTGGGAGGTCATGTTGGTGATGTTCTAGATGTATAAATAAACAAACTAGTCCAGTGGATTCAAGTCGGGAGATGAGGGAGCTTTTGACGAAAAGATACAAAGACGTAGCACTCCTTCTAAAGCAATGCCTTGCTATTTTTGGACCTTTGGGTCGACGCTGAGTCATGCTGCAAAATCCAGTGTCGGCCAGTAACGTTTGTCGGGTGTATTTACATGGGCTCGTTATCCTTCATACAGTGTAGGGAAACGTGCGACTTGCCTAACTAGCACGTGTGCATAATTCAACGGGTCAGTCGTGGAATGAAATGAATGAAGAAGAAAGAAACATAAATGGCTGCTTTATCTCTTTATATGCCTGCAATGTGACGACCCGATATGCAAATGAGATGCCCCTGGTTGGAGATAAAAGAGGGACGTTCATTTTTAAGTTGGATTTCGAAGAAATAAGTTGAATTAGCAGAAGTTCGTTTGGAGTTGAAAGAAGGTGCGTTACGTATACAGAAGTTTGGAAGTTGGAAGTTTGGACAACAGTGTCAACCTTACCCAGGAAATTATTGGTGTGACGGGCGGAAGAAATAGCACTCAAGTATATTGAATTATATTTTTCTCTGAAAAATGTTACTTTGAAAACAAGTTCTTATGGACCACACTTGGTACGACGGTTTTGGTTTTAGTTTCTCTGAATCATTATGGGACTTACAGCATCCATGATTTAAATAGTTCTATGGAATTGCTGAAGAGGCCCCTCCATGGGATTAATGCATTATCTCATGACGTCACTTCCTCTGGTTACGTCATTTCCAGTATCGAGTACTGGTGCCAGGCAGTCTGAGATTGGCACTCGACCAAGCCGGTCTGAGCAAACCTCCATCGCTGAGGAATGGTATAACTAAACTCACTTTGCCTGTAATTTATGTGAATACATGTTTCGTTCCTAAAAATCCTGTGTTCCCTCCGTTTATTACAATTTAACCCCATAACAACTGGCGGCAAGAATTCGACTTTCACACGGGTTAACTCCAAAAAAGAAAAAAATCTAATTGACTTTAAAAGATTGTCATATTTACAAGACAAGAAGTCGCTTGGCAATTACAGACTAAAAAAAAAACCCACTAAAACAAAACAAAGAAAAAGAAACGAAATCGAACACTTAGTAAATTTTTCGACGAAATTGTAAGTTAAATTTTGTCTCTATATTTAAATTGAAAAGAACTGTAAAAAACGCATTTTCGTAATGTTGAAAAAATAAGTTGGTTGCCCATTGAAAGAAGAAAACAAAGAAAAAGAGGAAAATGTTGATCAAATTTCACCGCGAGAACAATTCTATCGTAAACTGTCGACTGTTTAGGCGTATGCAAATTTGAACATTTTTCAAATGAAGTGAACATTTTTTACTTTGTTTTTTTTTTTCTGCTAATTTATGCAATATGTTAACGGGAGGGAAATGGTATTTTTTATTCATTTTCGTTTTACTTGGGCTTAATGAAATACGTTTTTTTTCATTGAATGGAATTTTATGAAATATTCTAATGTAACTGTCGATCCTAAAGTGAAATTTTTTCTGCCTCGTGGGGACAACTCCCCCACCTCACACACACCCATAAGAAAAACAGCCATTTTGATTAACTTGCCGACAATACCACAATTATTTTATTCTTTTGCAACTGTAGTGTACAACAGTACATTTTGTTCTTATTTTGTTTCGCAAGTAAAAACAAAGTAAACATTTCTTTTTTGTCCACTCTCATATTGTGTTATCTCTAAGGTTTTTACCAAGAAGTAAGGGATCCATTGCTTCCTCCTTTATACGCCACACTCAAAGAAAGGACATTTTCTTTTTATTATTATTTTATCTCTCTTCTCCAGTCAGAAACGGTAATGAATTTTTTTTTGTGCGTTTGGAAAAAAAGCGATTAAAAGATGGTGGACGTTAAATCAGCATAAATACAGCTAACAATTGTTCAGATGGACCAGCAAGAGAAAGCTGAGGAAAATTTAAAAGAACGTGATAAACAGCTTCAGTGACAATTTCAAGAGAGGCAACAAGCGTTGGAGGAGAGAATGTTACTTCAACAACAGAGACAAGAAGAGCTATTGTTAAAAATATTCGATAGAACGGAACACAGGGACAACGGTTTTGCTTTTTCCCAAAATACAATATCGAACGCTATAGAAACGTTCAACTACCAACCGGAGTTAGATGGGACGTTTGACGCTTTCTATCGAATATATGAGGACCTATTCAACGTTAATTGTCAAGAGTGGAGTTACGTTAAGAAAGTTAACCTACTTTTGAGGAAATTAGGGACCAAAGAACATAGCAAGTTTGGGGATTATATTATCCTCAGGAATTCTCGGAAGTGGTCAAACTTTTATCCGAACTTTTCAGCCCGAATTCTACGCTTTTCATAAAAAGTTGAAGTGCTTGAACCTGCAAAAAAGCGACAATGATGATTACCTAACCTTCGCGCTCGTGGAAAATAAACACTGCGATAATTTCCGTCCATCTGACTTATCGGCAGATGACTTTAAGTGTTTAATTTTTGCGCAGGGTCTAGTCTCATCCTAAAACGCTGAGATTTAGACGACGTGCTCTCTCTAGACTTGAGAGCGAACAGGGCATCACCCTCCAGAAGTTGGCTGAGGATTGCCAACGGGTAGTCTGCGTAAGGAGCAACCTAAGACATGCCGAGGAATCAGGCGCAACATTCATTAGAAAGACGAAGTTCAGACCGGAAAGATACACCCCCCGAAAAAGCAAAGTAAGAAAACTCAGACTACAACGAATAAGTACCACCTAGTCACAAGATCCAGATACCCTACGAGCCCCTGGTATCGCTGCGGCGGGAAACATTGCTCTAGTCAATGTTTTTTCTAATATAAGTCCTGCAGCGAATGTGGCAGGAAGGACCAGAAAGCGACCCAGTCCAGTAAGAAAAAGGCCAAGGACAGCGTCCGACAGACTAGATTCGATTTGGATTCGGATGAGAACCGGCGCAAATATGTCACAATTTACATAGCAAATAAACCTGTTCATCTACAATTGGATTCCGGATCAGACTTGTCCATCATTAACCTGAAGATATGGAAAAGGCTAACGAAACCAACCATGCGGAAGACGAACAAATCAGCTCGAGCTGTGACAGGCGGTAAAGTGAAATTTAAGGGATAGCTCACACTCCCGGTGGCCTTATATAGTGTTACTAAAAAAATTAAAGTGTAGGTACGTAGGACATCCGAAAACCTGTTCGGTACTGATTGGATGGAGCAATTTGAATTGTGGGACCCACCTATGAATAAATTTTGCCATAGAGTAGAAGGCTCGTCTATGGAGCAACAACTGAAGGATGTTAAAAGAATATTTCCTGAAGTATCCTCACCAGCACTAGGAACATGCACAAACGCTATAGCAAGATTCGAACTAAAAGAAAACACTCTCCCCGTTTTCAAGAAGAAACAACACGTCCCACTTGCAGCAACAGAGAAACCGAAAACGAAAGTTTCAACAGAAACTGGAAAGCCGGAAGTTAAAAAACCTGCGCAAAAAGAATTCCCCAAGCCTAAGCAACATAAGGAGTACTTGTCTTCGAAACAAATTATCTTTGTGGATAGTCTAGCTAGGCTGATGCCATTTAAAGGGGATTCGTTTAAAGATTCCATGATTGCCACTCTCCGGGAGGACGGGGAAATAAAAACGATGTTTAAGAGGAAAGTGAGATCCGTTTTTGGCAAACTCTTACAGCCAAGGCCACGAGTGACCACTTATGTACCCAGTAAACGTGTCATACCAGGTGGAAGAGTGTTTTTAAAAAGTTATAAAAACGACACATCCTTCTGGGAGGTGGGTACTGTAATCAGAGTTTTTTTTCTGTCTGTTTCGATTTACTCAAAACCGCACACACCTCGTCTTCTCATGTATCGTTCTCTTCTTCCTCTTCTACTTCTTGCTCTTTTTCTTCTTTTTTCTTCTCAGTCGTCAGAAGCGTCGTCTTTGTCTTGACTACGTTTTTCCTTCTCCCTTCTTGCTCACAGTGACCCGTTTTTATGCTAAGCTGAACTCTCGTGTGTGCGAGAGAACACGATATTTTGCGTGATTACTTGGCAATATTAACCGGCCGCCGCCATCTTGCCATTTTTCATTGGACGTGCCCGCTTTGCAGAGTGCACACCTCGAGCGTTTGTCAGGTAAGCCCGTCTGTTCGCAATTTATTACACACTCCCCCCTGATCTCATTATCACAGAAAGAGCAGGGAGGCGGTGGCCTTTTTCTTCGAGTGCTTCTTCGGAGAGGGGGATTCGGGGCTTCATCATCGTCTGCGCTGTCTTCCGTGACACGAAGGTCGGCGAACCTAAAGCTGAGCATCGCAGTATCACTGTCCGGGTCTTCATCATCAGCAGGAGGGTCAGTACTTTGAAGGCTACCGCTCTCAGTGTCGCTGTGCGTTGAAGCCGTCATGAACCAGAATGATGGGTCGCTGGTCACGGATTCAATTTCACTATCTTCGTCAAGCGGCAGCTGCGTTTGGAATACTGATCTTAAGTCTTTAATATGACGAGGTACTCCATCAACTCGCACCGCCTGCGGGCTGATCACTTCAGTGACATGACCGGTTCCGTAGCGAGTCGTGCACTGGCCTCGGGGTTTTTTTTAACCCAGACGACATCTCCCTCTTTTATGTTCTTTTGTGGTGGCTCCGGTTCGGGTAGTGAGCTGCTCTCCAAACCTCTCACCCTGACACGGTATGTATGTAGCGCGTTGGCTGGCGCGGTGGAGGGTGAAACATTGTCCTTAGGGGTGACGTTGTACCAATAGACTGCTTCAGGTACCGTACACCCCTTCCGCGCGGCGATTGTCTTTACAGTTTTGTGATTGCGCTCAATAATCCCGTTTCCACTGGGAACATGGGCACACCGAAAACGCAGATGGACACCCCAGCCATCTGCAAACTGTTTAAACGGCTCACTAACAAAAGCGGGGCCATTGTCGGTGAGTATCTCAGAAGGAGGGCCACGCTCAAGGAACACACCTTCCAACTCATGGATAATGGCAGCCGCGTCCTGCCGGCGAAGGGGCCGCCACAATGAAAACCTAGATGGTCCACAGTCGATAAGCGTCAAAAAATGCCTCCCGTTGTAGTGCGTTATGTCCATCGCAATCCTATCCCAATTACGCTTCACATTGAGTATTCCCTTCTTCCACCGGACAGGTGCTGGGTCGATCGATCGGCAGGTGTTGCAGCTTCCCACAACAGATTTCACAGCCCTCCGAGACACAGAGGGGTCAACCAATCTGGCGAAGTAAAGCGTTCGGTTTACACCGGGGTGCCTGCTTTGGAAATGGACATCATTAATATGCTCCGGGCTGAGTCTATGTCCCACTGCAGCGCAATTTACAGGTGCTGACTCGTTCACTTCTTTGGCAGGTCTAGCCAACGGCGTGGCACTCTGTTCAGACGATTCGCCTGATTCAAACAGGATTGCACCAGTGTCACATCTATGACTAAGTCGTATTCCTTAGTGGTTTCGGTTAGGGTAGCAAGCCGCCTCCGGATCAACATTTCGGCCGACGCCTTCGTTGTCAGACGTGCTTTTCCGTTCAAGGCATTGGTCATCCACCGATGCACACACGTAGAATCCGTGATGATGTGAAGGATTCTAGCCTGCCACTGAAGCGCTAGATTGACTCCTTTCAGTGTAGCATCGAGTTCAGCTAGGTTTATATGCTTGGCGTCATTCTCCGGCCGAAGCAAGCAGGCATCTTCTATTATCCTTCCGTCGACCGCCAGAGCAACGCCAAGGGCAAGTGAGCTGGCGTCTACCCAAACTGTAAATTCACTCCCATCGACGCACCAGCTCCCCCGTACAGGGTCATCATTGGTCACTCTGGCCACAACTTCCACCAGCATGCTTCGCAGGGCAGGATATTGCACCTCATCGTCCCATCCAGTTGACATAGAAGTTGCCCGTCGCTTTATGGCTGCTACAGCCACTCGGAGCCACCCACACACAGGGAAGTGACCCACCAATTTTCCGCAAATGGCAAACGTGCTCCGACGTGTGATGGTAGATGGGATTTCCAGGATTTCACCACTCCTTCTCCATTGAAGGCCATCTGCACTTCCGCTCACCTGCAGTCCGAGCACTTTCGCCCCGTCCTGTAGCCGCGTCGGCTCCTTGCACGACAATCCGAAGTGCTCGAAGTGTTCTTTGACCGCCTGGGCAGACAGGAGGCTCTCATTGACAAAAATGTCGTCTATATACGACGATGTCGCATGTTGCACCGCTTCATCTTGACGCCGGATCGCCTGCATGATTGCTGTCATGAGGTTAGGGGCTACATTCAGGCCGAATCCTAGCCTGGTAAAGCAATAGCGAGTTCCTTTGATCACCACCGTCTGGAACGGCCACAGCGATTTCTCAACACGTATTTGCAAGTACGTTCTTGACAAGTCCAGTATGGCGGCTTCCGCACCCTGCTGCCGCCACTCCCGTAGTTTATGAGCACAGACATCAGCCCCCGTAGTGTGTAGGTCAACGTATTCATTAAGTTCCCGGTAATCAAGAACAGGTCGAACTTTCTGCTTGTTCTCTTGTCTGACAGCCATCAGGGGAATTAGCCCCCGCGGGGGCCCGAGCTCATCCTCTGGGTATGGAACTAACCAGCCATTATCCAGCCACACTTGAAGTTCTGCCTCGTACTGCCCCCTAAGCCACGCAGGAGGGGAATACTCTGTAAGTCGATTCCGCAACGACACTGGTGGCTGGTCGCCTGCCCATTTCCAGGACGCTGTCCAAGTGTTTGTGCCCTTATCGTATTCTGCATGGAAGTCGGGCTCATCGAGAGTGATTGCTGCACACATTTGTTTGTTTGGTCGAGAGAAGCTCACATCACCGGCGCCGTTCACAGTAATTCCGCCAAGCTGTGTGATAGCGTCCATTCCAAGGAGAAGGGCATATCCGAGCAGCTCCCCATCGACCACTAACACCGTCACAGCAACCGGAGAGCCATTGCCAATGCTGATATGAACAACGCTGACCCCACAACACACCAATGAGCCTTGGCCGACAGTAAGTACAGGGATCCTTCGTTTCTTCCATGTGGCGCAATATTCCTTTCGAAGAAGAGTTTGGGTACAGCCGGTGTCAACCAGCGCTGAACGTTCACATCCATCAACTTGAACTGTTACTGCAGGCAGCGCTTTGTTCAATGCCGCGTTGGGGAGGGTGCTAGCGCTGCGGCGTCCTCCCCTTGCCCGTTTCCCGGACAATTCCGCGCTATGTGGCCTGGCTTATTGCATTGGTGACACCGTATTACTTGTCGTGCTCCATAATTAGGGATGCGCCTTGTACCGCTTTTGCAGTCTCTGGAAAAGTGGTTGGGGCCACCACAGGTATAGCATCGTAGACCCTTCGTTGGCGAGTCCAGAGTGTCAACAGCTGCGGAGACTAGTTCTCGATCGTCTTTCAAGATGTTTCGTGCTCTCGCCAATAACTCCTCCAATCCAATCTCAGTGAGTCTTGACGATGCTCGCAGCAGTCGACTTGCCTCATCCGGAAGTCCCGACAAAAAGGTGCATGCCAATATGCGATCACTTGCACCGCCGAAGGGAGTGGCAAGCTTTTTCAAGTCGGCCATGTAGACATCCACTGTCTCCCCCGGCCCAAGTCGGCGTTCGGAAAACTGCCTTCAGGCGACAAAAGGGTCTGTACCAAATGCCCCGTATAGCGCTTGTGTAATCTGCTCCATGGTCGGATCCTCCCCTAGCTGCTGGTACACGGCATAAGCCCCTTTAGTGAGTCTCAATGGGATAACCATAGCTGGGTCTTTAATCTTGCACAACCGGCAAACGCGCTCAGCCTTTTCCAGCCATTCGACCACCGAGGGACCAGTGAGGGAGCCATCGAATACCGGAATTAATCTGATGTCAAATTTCTCCATACCAAAGCCGAAATAGCTTCTAATCGGAGTTTTTTTTCTGTCTGTTTCGATTTACTCAAAACCACACACACCTCGTCTTCTCATGTATCGTTCTCTTCTTCCTCTTCTACTTCTTGCTCTTTTTCTTCTTTTTTCTTCTCAGTCGTCACAAGCGTCGTCTTTGTCTTGACTACGTTTTTCCTTCTCCCTTCTTGCTCACAGTGACCCGTTTTTATGCTAAGCTGAACTCTCGTGTGTGCGAGAGAACACGAGATTTTGCGTGATTACTTCGCAATATTAACCGGCCGCCGCCATCTTGCCATTTTTCTTTGGACGTGCCCGTTTTGCAGAGTGCACACCTCGAGCGTTTGTCAGGTAAGCCCGTCTGTTCGCAATTTATTACACAGGTACAATTACTAAGAGGGTCTGTAACATGGTTTATATCACCCAAGCACCAACATAAACCCCCAAACATCACCAGGACCAACTAAGATGTCGATCAGTGGAAACCAGCGACAGTCCACCATTGGAAGATGAGCCGATAAACACTGTTTTCGAAACTTTTGATCTTGAACCTCCTCAACCAACATCTGAACTACGCCGGTCGTTCCGTAAGAGAAAGTTTACCGGGACATTGATGGTATCCCCTAAAAGGAAGAGGTACTGACAGCTTTTACGAACAAAAAGCTTCGGAGGGGGCGTTGGAGACGCCCCTCCATGGGATTAATGGACTATCTCATGACGTCACTTCCTTTGGTGTCGTAACTTCCGGTATCGAATACCGGTACCCGGCAGTCTGATCTTTACACGTGACAGGACAGCTCGGGTGCAAACGCACAACCGTTGAAGAATGGTATTACTACACTCCCTTTGCCTGTAATATATGTGAATACATGTTTCGTTACTAAAAATCCTGTATTTCTTCGTTCTTATTGCAATTTAACCTCATAACAGGAATCAACTAGGATAGGACTTGAGACACCTAAGTCGGTAGTCGACCACTTTCTTTATTTTAGGATTGCCTTAAATATTGATAATAACTTTTATTCCCAGGGGATAAATCATCTAAATACCGACCAGGCTCTACGTGGTTTAAATATTGTTGATATGGTAGGAAACTGCGTCTTTAGAATGAAATTTATTGCGTTTTACTCTGGAATATAATTATAAGGTCATTCATAGACAGCATATTTAATAATGATTGAAATCTAGTTTGTCATTCCTCACTTAACGCGCATTGGTGTTAGCTGTTTTATGCATTCTGGCTAAGTAAAGCAATTTGATCACTAATTGCTTATGACCTTAACATTGTATTTTATTCAAACGAATATTTTGAATATGAAATGATTTATGGATTATTTCGAAACAAATAAATACTCATTTGAGATTTTTATTAGTTTTTTTTTAGCTACGTTTCATTCATACAATTTGTACTTTACAAATTCTTTTCATGCGCTTCAAGTCATGCATTATGTTGCGCGTTGATTATCTAATATAACGTCACCGCAACAACTAGAATTCTGACATTTCTTTTCATGAGAACAAATCGATGTTTTATCCGTATTCACGCTACTGTTTTTTAAAATCCTGTTGCTTTTGCTAATGTTCGTAAATAAATCAAATAATTCAATATTTCGTATACATGACTGCTCATAATTATCGGTGATTAATTTGTGATTTAATATTAAAAAAAAATATCTAGGCAAAACTATTTTGAATATATATAGCGTTTCGTAAATTAATGCCACAACGTCGGGTTTATTTTTTATATATGTATGATCAGGAGACGATGTTTCCCAAGATTGAATCAGCATCAACGATTGTTTCATTCACTCATGTTTTATTGTCATCTAAATCGGTGAAATCGACGATTTTTCTATCAAAATTAATTGCCTACTCATGTTTAGGACCACCGCGGTTCACCGCGAGGAAGATCCATATGTCTCCTCACGGTGACTTAGTTCACAATACATTGTCTACCACTGTTGCGCTCAATCTAAAGACTTTATAAATAATTTCTTTAGAATCAGCCAGTACCGACAGGTTATCGCCCTAAACCAATACTAATCGCCAGTAACCAACCGTGCTTAGCGTCAGAGACAGTGGCTTCGGTTATCTTCCACTGTAAAAAAAATGCCTGACAATGAAAGTCAGATTATTTAATTTGGCCGCCAGTGTCCGCTATTTTCAAGTGGACGGCAGTGTGTATTCCTTAATAAAAAGAATACAGTACAACATGTATATTGTATAGTGTGTTTGCCGCAAATTTAGGAGATTAGCAAAATGATTTTTGATTAATCATAATATGTGCCATACGTATAGAGTCCGCATTTGATGATCATTGGACAAGTTATTAATTTACGAACCCAGCAGGTGACTTCGGCTTCAGACGCACAGTTACGAATCCTTCACGAATCATTTTTTCTGATATACTGTGTATATTTCTAACACCGTCAATTATGAGAACGAATTAATAAAATAATATAATTCACTTCACATGCATATAAATAATTATGTTCGGCAGGATTTATAACTAGACGTATATATATATATATATATATATATATATATATATATATATATATATATATATATATATATATATATATATATACGTCTAGAGGAGGTTCATTCAAGCTGAAATATTATGCGCTGTTTGTTTTTATATTAGTTCTTTACATCTCCAATATTTTTCATCTTTTTTTTTATTTAGCAATTTATAACTACAATAAATTGCGGTTTCACTTAAGCCTTAACTAGCAAATTCTAGCATTGTTACAAATACAATTTGCTGATTTCTTTGTCCTCTGATGAGAAGAATATTAAGAACAAAATTCTTTGAAACTCCGCGGAATAAGGACTTTGTAAATTGTTTTTTGGAGTATTCAGTCGAACAATAAATGTTGATTGTAAAGTTCAACTTACAGTTATTTTTTTCTCTTACACGCATATACACACACACACACACACACATATATATATATATATATATATATTTTTAGCAAAAATGGTGATTAGTAAAAACCTGAAGAAAGTGCTCAATACTACTGCAGAGCAAATATGCGTTTTATTTTTTATTGCCGTTTTATCTGTTTAGTAACACATGTTTCGGTTACCGAAAACTGCTAATACGATTTGTATCGCTAATACGATTTGATAACCGAACATGTTTAACTAAACAGATAAAACGGAAATAAAAAATAAAACAGTGATTAACAAGTTATAAATGTTTTTGCAGCATGAAAACAATGTTACTCTTAGTATTTACTATTTTATTTTTTTAGTTTCAAGCGGTCCTCTGCTCTTGGTCACAAACAGGTATTGGAATGCAAATGAAAAACGTCTAAAAAAAAAGAAGGAAAATGGTTGTATGGACAGCGTTCATTCCTTGCAACAATGTTTGAAAGAATCCCCGTGCATTATTTAAGCCACTTGTGAAAGAACAATGCTGTATTTTTATTTCTTATATATATATATATATATATATATATATATATATATATATATATATATATATATATATATATATATAAGAAATCAAAAATACAGCAGTGTTCTTTCACAAGTGACTTAAATAATTAATTATATATATTCATTGTTTCTTAGTTTTAACGAACTATTGATCACACTTTACAAAGGGCCAAAAATAAGATTTACTGATATTGAAATGTAGATGGTGTGAAAAATTCATTGATAATTGCAGGCAAGTGTTAAAAACTAAGCAGAATATTTTAGAATGCGGTCCAACAAAGAATCTTTGGATTTCGATCATGTAATAGTAAGCTGGGAAGAAGCACCACAATGTTATGTTCTTGCAAATAAAATCTGCCCAGAGAAATTTTATTTTGCTCCAGGTATACACGGGGATAAATGACCATTATTACAAGTAGATGTAGCATTTTTTTTCGGAATGTTTGATTGCAGTTTACACATGAAATGCGACATTTTTTCATGTAACTAACTTACAAACATTGCGATCACTGTTTCTCCCTACTGTACAAGCATTTTGACTCCTAAACATTTTCATTTGATACACTTTATGAAGCGGTAAGCACCGCTTTCTTTCACGGCTCAGTTCCCGGTCCCGTCCGCTCTCTTTCTTTCATTTTTGTTTTCTTCCAAACGTCATCTGTTGAACCAGGTTAGTTTTCGTCATTTCACCATGAAATGTATGTTTGCCTGAACGATTCCATAGCCTGCACTCTGACCGAGTTACTTATTGGCTTCGTAGATGCCTTCGATTCTATGGACAGTACTTAAGCCTTTCTATTGATGCCCCGCTTTGATCCCAATGCTAGATCCGGTGTTATAGGCGATTCGTTGACGTGATGTTGAAAGGAAATGCCCAGAGAAGAATTTGTCTCAATAGACCTGACATATATTATTTGCTACAGCTGTTTAAGCAGAGAAACAAAGATGAATGTAGGCAAGTTCCGAAAATCAATCGTTGGTTTCTCAGACTCACATAAGCACACATAACCGACACGATACACAAAATAAGAAAGATTGTTCACTAAGGTTTCTGCTTATCTATATATGTATATATATATATATATATATATATGTGTGTATGTGTGTGTGTGTAGAACTACTTCATTTACTTACATAAATTAATATATGAAAGTATAAATCTATGCGTAAACTTTAAGTATTTACTTCAACAGTGCTCAATACATAGGTAGATCTAGTAAGTAAGTTATAAAATATATATGGCGATGAAGCTAAACTTAATATTCCGCGTTTCATCCACTCTAGTATTCCTCACACTTATGCATATTTTTTAAAATATTAGATAAGAACTTTAAAGCCCCCTATAGATATAATAACATTTTCAATAAGAACACAATTAAAGTCTTTTACTCTACTATGCCTAACCTTCATCAAAAAATAATTGGCTCTAATAATAAGAAAATTAATAAGCTACAAAATTCAACTATACAAAATATATCGGACTGTAACTGTAGAAGAAAAAATGAATGTCCCCTACAAGGCTCATGTAAAATTAAAAATTTTATCTATAGCTGCACAGTATCAAAAACTCCAAATCTACATGAACCTATTAACAGTCATAACTCAACTACCAGATTAAACAATAACACCAACTTAAACCAATCTACCGATCAATTACAAATCAACCCACCATATAATAATCCAGCAACATACCTAACGGAAAATAATCACAATAAGCAAGAGGTAATTCATTTTGGTTCCACATCTGGCATAATAAAACATAGAATTTCAACGCACAGACATTCTTTTAAAAATAACTCTCTGTCAAACCAAACTACTTTATCCAACTATATTTGGCAACTAAAAAATAGCAATATTTCTTTCAACTTAAAATGGCGAATAATTGAGACTTGCAAATCATATAAACCAGGAGATAAATTTTGTGCACTATGTACAAAAGATACCCTAAAAATTTTAAAATATGAAGATATAAAATATACAACCACACTATTAAATTCAAGACAGGAGCTTATATTTACATGCAGTCATAAACGTTGGTTTAAATTTAATAAATATAAACCACCTTAAACATTAAAAATTACTCATTAGTAAAAATAGATTATAATTTTTTTTAATAAATTAAGTTAGACTAATTATCCCCCTTACACCTTTTAAATGAATAAAGTAAAGAAAACATGACAATTATCTCCCCTTACAACATGTAATTGCACAAACAACATTCGAAATATAAACCGTAGCGTCTTTAAATCAAAAGTACGCTAACGGAAATAATTTATTGCACGGGCGTCCCCCCCCTTTTAAAATTCATCATTCAATAAGGTAAAAAGCTATAGCAAACATCTAAATGAGTATTTTAATCATAGTTCCTGATTTCAAAAAGCGAAAAATTAAAAGGTAAATATCTCTATATATTTTTAAAGCAAACTTATAATGTAAATTCAAATCTATATTTTACTCTATTTATTTTCTATCCCTAACGCATATTAATTTTCTTATAAATTTTAAATCCAGACCTTTTATTTCAATTTTTTCCGATTCATATGTCTTACTTTTAATGCGAGGTTTATTTATGGTGTCTTTTACATTTAATAAAAACCCTTAAAAATTTGCTGACGAGGAGACCTTGCTTATTAAAAAAACTATATGTAATTATTGTACGTAACTTGATGTCTACCACAATAAAAAGCATTGTTTTCCGAAACGATCGTACAGATAATTGATTTTGTTGTTGTTCCTTCTTATGAAACGGATTTTTAATTTAATTATAATTTGATTTTTAAATTTTAAATTATCAATCACATTATTTAATATATATATATATATATATATATATATATACACGCACAGAAACACACCCCATATATATATATATAGTTATATATATATATATATATATATTCATATATATATATATACATATATATATATATATATATACACGCACAGAAACACACCCCATATATATATATAGTTATATATATATATATATATATATATATATATATATATATATATATATATATATATATATATATATATATATAAGAAATAAATGGGCTACTGTTAAAGTCTGTGCCTTGGAGTGAAAAGTAAAAATTTAACGGTTTTTAAGACTAAACACATGTAGATATTTTTAAATAAATAAACATGTTTATTTATTAGAATTAAATCCGATATTTCGTTTAATAATAATCGTCGGGAAAATATTTTTTATATACCTTTTTTTAAGTCCCTGGCAAAATTGGAATGGGACTGTAAATTCACCCTTGTCCGTTTGTACGTTTGTCCGTTCGTAATTTCGTGTGTCCGCAATTTTCTAAATAGCTACGCCTTTGAATTGTTGGAAATTTTGCACAAACAAGCAACATGATACGAGTGTAATGAAACAACGGATTTTCTGGGGGAAACCCCTCTGATTAACCTCCGAGGGTTTTAAAAACATTTGTGCTTATTATACCAATTTATGACTTCGATCTTTATAAAACTTTCTGAAAAGTTGTAACTAACTGATGTCTATATAATTTTATTTGTCTATACTTCGCGATAACTCTTGGGTAGACACAATGGGCTCTTTTATGGCTAATAAAAATGCTCAATTTTCGGACTATTTTACTATATTTGTCCCGAATTTTCTCTCTGTGTCTATTTAGCTGTTTTGCATAGTGCTGAACACAAATTTAATTTGGGAATTTTTGGTGCTACATAGAGGGGATACGTGATGGACTTAGCCATTTCATATTTTTTTGCATTGTTCAGAACACAAATTTAAATATGTTAAGGCCTAACACTACACGAATTGTTCATGTTCACCAGAATTTGACGTCGCCTGGGGGGAATTTTGGGGGTAAATGAGGGTGGGGGGCAAATACTGAGCTTAATAATTTTTGTATGGCTTGTTCACTCTGCACTCGCGGGGGACCATGTATGCTTCACCTGTTTAGTCTCTTTTTGTCTTATTTGACGCACCATATTGGCGTTTACCTTCAAGTGTTGTCAAAGTGTAGACTTCAAATATCCGATCAAGTAAAAACGTGGGTCCCGCGTTTACTTAAGTAATAAACAGGCTACTGATTAAATCCCTGTTTATATTACATGTAAAATATGAAATTTTTCGGCCTTAAAGACCGAAAAAGTTAAGATTTTTTAAATACAAAAATGTTTATTTATTAAAATTTAATTTTATATTTCGATTCATTATATATATATATATATATATATATATATATATATATATATTTAGTGGAAATGGTAATTAATAAAAACGTTGTTTGAGTTCCCAGTTTTTATTCGCTAGTGTTGATTTTAATACCGTGTTTTTTTTATTGTTGAATGTAATTTTTGGTCATAGTATCGGGTTTTCAAATCTAAGGAAGTCATGCCTACGTAATATTTCTTGTTATTCGAGTTTTCTTTCGCAAATTATGTAGCCTGATAAACTACGGTGACATTCGCCGGTAGTCGAATGGAAAATAATAAGACAAGCTACCACGTGTAGGAACCTAGACGACCTATGTAGAGTATGCCTTCATGAAAAATTTGCTATCATGTACTTTAAAGAACCCCAACATCTATTAAACTGCAGAAGAGAAATAGCAAATAACTGTGTTAACAAGATACAATTTACTCTAGGATAGCGATACAAAATAGTTTTACAACTAAGAATAACAATAGAAAATAACCAAATAAATAAATTAAATAAACATGAATATACATAAACGATCACACATATATGTATGTATATATATGTATGCATATATATGTGCATATATGTATGTACACACACACACACATATATATATATTTATATATAAACTAACAATAAAAACAGAAAAAACACTAATCTAATTTTAAAACAGATCCTTTGTCCGATAAAATGCATGCCCATTGGCTGATAGGAAGGGCGCGATGGATACTAGAAAGCTGGTTGGCTAACTAAAATCTCAATAAGAGAGGAGCATATAAAAACGATAAACAACCACAGAATTCACACATAAGCCTGAGTTGTCCTAGAGTGCATGAAACGCGGAATATTCAGTGTAGTTTAATCGCCATATATATTTTATAAATTACTAAGTAGCTCTACCTACGTATTGAGCACTTTTGATGTAAATATTTAAAATTCACGCATAAATCTATACTTTCGTATATTAATTTTATGTGAGTAAATTAAGTATATATATATTTATTTATATATATATATATATATATATATATATATATATATATATAAATATATATACACACACATTCGAAACACTTGTGCCTGTAGGGATTGAAACTAATTATAGTAACTATTATGTCAGCCTCGTTAAGAACTTTATTCTAATTGCTGGAAAATCTATATTCAAATTAAAGTGAATCCTGCCAACACACATGCTCAGATCATGATGTTATAATCATTAGATCACTCTCGCCATCTTGATATTAATACAAATATGAATTTCGACTATATTTCACGAAGTTAACGTTGGACGTGCTCTTTTATTCCTTGTAATGGAGTCATATATGGCTTCATTGCTGGGTTCGAATATCCCGACCGGTTATAACTGTAACCCCCTCCACTGATAATTTATAAAATGGTGAGCAAATATGCCTGTAGGAATTATTATTATTATTATTATTATTTCAGCCTTTAGTAACCCGCTTCTTATTGTTGAAATTACAATCGGTTACTTAAGCTAACAAGCCAGACCATGATATTATAAGCATATAATTACTCTCGTTGTCTTGACATATATATAAATATATATAAATGTTAATTTACATTTAGGGTAAAATTTGGCCGTGTGTTTTTTTCCCTTGCTAATGGATAAAGTATTTTTTGCTATAAAAATTAAATACCTACATACACTAGTGTTTCATCCTTTCGGGATTCTTCAGTGCAGGGTGTCACGATTAAAACCAGCCGAACGATTCGAACCCCTCACCACGAGACATCTCTGGCTCGATTAGCGGAGACCGTATCCATTCGGCTACCATTACCTGCGTGAAATAGCGTTGAATTGAAACATTTAGCTTTTAAATATTCATTTACGTCAGTCAGCGAGTGATCTAATCGTTGTACGATGATCTATGCATAAGAGCTAAATTGACCGACTTTAATTCAACTGAAAGTGCTCAACGATAAGAAATGAACTTCTTAAAGGGGCTGTCATAATTATTTTTTTGCTATAATAATTAAATACCTACATACACTAGTGTTTAATCCTTTCGGGATTCTTCAGTGTAGGGTGTCACGATTAACACCAGCCGAACGATTCGAACCCCGCACCACGAGACATCTCTGGCTTGATTAGCGGAGACCGTATCCATTCGGCATATATATATATATATATATATATATATATATATATATATATATATATATATATATATATATATATTCTAGATGTGTAAGCCATGTTTAGTTTCAGAACAGTTTCAGATGGTTCATTGTTACTTACAAGTCCTGAGAGGTGACTGGTTTGCAGTATACAGTTCCACAGAGCAAAACATTGTTATCGTGTCGAGACGGAAAAAAAAAACATGCGAAATTGCTACAGAAAAGGTTTAATAGTTATGAAGCAATTCTGGTTTCTGATTGGTTGGTAGCAGAACGTGAATTAATTCGATTCGTCAGTTCCTAGCAGCATCGTTTATAAATAGTATCGCCCGACTATGTGGGATCACACCCCATTATACGTCCAAAATATTGCACCGCCCCCCTATTTTTTATAATGGAGAAGTCCCTTTTGTTCGTTCTGCTCAAAAATAAATATATATTTTTATATTCAATTATACATAACAATTATTGTAATCTAGTTACTCTCGCCTCCCCAACGACTGTCACTTATAACTTCACCAGACATTTTTAACGAATTTGCAGTCGTTTCGGCTCTTATAATATAATCAGTAATAGTTTCAGCTTCCATTTGTTTTAGAGAGATTATTTTAGTATATAAAGAAATAATTCTGGGTTTTCCTTTCGATAAATAATGTTCTCTCAATATGTTCAGTGCTTTGCTGCCATCGTCCAGGGCGTCTCTCATTACCAGTGATAGACTTCGGTCATCTAAACACTGTATTAATTCCGCAAAGACCGTTGCGTTCTTTTCAATGAAGTCGGGGTCGTTTCTGTTTTCAGGTTGTGTTTGAAGTACTTTGTGTAGCTTTTGGATTCGTAAATATCCTAGAAATTTAACTTGCCACAATTCGAATTTTGATTCGGACTCATCGAAATAAAGACGCACGCTGAACACATAACGCTTATATGAAACATAACCCAATCATTGACACATCTAGTGTATATAGGTATGGTAGAAGGGTGCAGACAATGAGATAGAGCAAATACTATTCATGAGTGACACGAATAGGCGATTATAAATATAAATTCTTCCATGTTTTATATCAGATTGTGTAAAACAGATTTCAGAAGCAATCAGACGTTACTAGAGATCAATAAAATCACGTCAAATACAAAGACGCCAGGATAACAATAAATCTGATTCGTGCGAATGGCATTGTCTGCTCTTCTCAAACAATACACGAAAGAATAGTGGCAATGGTAGAATTAAAAAAAAGAGTTAATCGACTGCAAAATTGTAAAGGTTTGTAGACCGTGTCACTAAACTTTTACTGACAAAGGCAATACCATTTACCTTAATCGTACATCATCTCGTTACCTACATTATTATTTGTCTTTTATTATGGTTTCTGTTGTCCATTGTAACACAATCGATATATGTTACACAAGTTAAAATTTCGGGCATAAATAGACCTCCGTATACATAATATATATGTATATATAATTATATAAGAATCTTAGTAAAATTTGTTCCCGCATAAAAATACTTCAACAGCTTTGTTAACATTTCCAGGCAAAGCGCCTCAAATGATTTTTCATAGACTAATCGCTTTTCAAAAACAAAATAAAAAACTTAGTAAGAATTTTTTGGTGGAAATCACCCACGATAATGCATGAAGCAACTTGATATAAGAAGCTGATAATCGACCACAATATCAAAAATAACAAACGAGAAGTATTGATATATTCCGGCCGATATACGGCCTACTTCTCACTTTGTCAGAAGGATCGCTCACAAAATATAAGGTAGCAATTCAGAATTAGGGAGTCGAAAGTAACTAGATTACAGAAAGCAAACAAAATGGATTTTTACTCGCCTTTTACTAGTTCAGGGTCTTTTTTACAACAAACAAGAGCACCAGCCGGCAGTATGTGCGGATGGTATTAAGTGTCGAAAACTACTATAATTAAGAAAAGCCACTATAAAGAAAACAATATATATATATATATATATATATATATATATATATATATATATATATATATATATATATATATAAGTAATGTGTCTGTTGTGTGTACATTTTCCAACGCAATAACTTTGTCAATTTTAAGTTTACAAACTCGGAATTTTATCTACAGGGTACTGAGATTTGGAAAAATCTTTGTGTTCTGGAACTCGCGGCAGTTATTCTTCAGAATCTTGCTTTCAGGTACCTACAATACCGTCTAGCAGTCGACTTTAGAAAGCGTGCGTTGGGCAGACAGATAAACTCAAATTAACATAACGAAAACAACTAGTACGTTGAAAACGCTTTATTAATTATGTAAAAAAATCTGAAACAAAAAACAAAACAAATAGTTAAAAGGAGAAAACATAATTAAACAAAGGGAAATAATAGATGAAAATAATTATGTTTTGGACAGGCTTCCAAATTAACAGATTCTGGGACATCTTATCTTTTTCAATCAGCTGTTAGGTGAAAGTCCGTAACAGTTAGAAAAGTGTCTTTTCTCCATTAAATTGTAAGGTGAAAGTCTGGAGCGGCTAAAAATGTGCTTTCCTTTGTTTTTATTATTATTAAATCGTTAGGCGAAAGTATGGAGCGGTTAGAAAATGTCTTTCTTTTTACAACGGTTGTTATTCTAGTGCGGCGCATAAACTACCCAAGCGCCCATGAAATAAAAATAATAGAAGTCTGAGAAAAGATATAAGTTCTGTGCGAACGAAGAAGGAAATAATACATTAGAATTTCTACAAATTAAATATAGAAGTCACACACTAGATTAAATAAACAGAAACAGGAGTTCGAGTTCTTCATAGAAGGAATAGCCAGGCAAAGGAATAATAGGATGTTCTAAACGTACCTCATGGCTTAAACGAGGAAAGCCCAGTTCATGGAGTCAAGTAAAGTCCGTCTGTGTGGTTTCAAATTCCGCGGTGAAAAGGAGGAAGGAGGGACAGAATCGCAAAACGAGACTAGACGAGATCGCGTGGGAATTCGAAGAACAGCAATATGAAATTTTTCCCTTTTTTTATTTGGAATGCCTAAACGGCTAAGTTTTCCATTTAAGAAAGATCAGGAAGGGAAGAAATAAGAAAGAAAACTATATAAGAAAAAACTCGCACAGACATGAATGAGAACGAGACACGAGACACCGGTGCTCTTAAAGCATGCGCCCCTTGTTAGAAAGAGCCCGGTCTGAAGACAGAACACTTTGTAATCCGTTTTGGGCCAGAAATTTGGCTGTTATAGGGTCAAAGTTCAACGATTTGACCTTTGAGAACTGTAGTAAACTCCTCCGACAATTTTGGGTTCAAACACTCGACATTTTCGATATAGGTTACTTGGACATGGATCTAACTTAATAACTTGATTTGAGCCCAAAACCATAAATGCTAAGATGTCATAATATGGGTCAACGTTAAAAAAGAAATGACCGCTTTTTTACCTAACGTAGACCTCGAAACACCCGGGCAACGCCTAGCTGAAAGTTTTTTTTTTTATTTTTTTTTTTTATTACATTTTCACCCCAAACAAGGCAAATTGCTACTTTGGTGTAGGGGGCTACTATCAGGGGCAACAACTACTGGGGTACTATGTAGGGATTTGGGCAGCAAGGTGTCGGTTCACGTTACACTTGAACTTCTGCACGTCAGTACTGTTGGGGAAGCAGGGACCTGGAATGGAATTCCAGAGTCTTGCGGTTCTGGGGAAGAAACTATTGGAGTAAAAAGATCTTTTACATATAGGGACCTCTACAGTGTGGGGGTGGGATCTAGTAGCCTGTCGGGTTTGTCGAGGGTGCTCGCGTCGTGGGGGCACAAGTGATTGCAGTTCGTCAGAGCATTCACCACTAAAATACTTGTAGAAAAGGCAGAGGGATGCAACATTTCGTCGATGGGACAGAGGCTGAAGCTTAGATGCCAGTTCAGGGCCTATCAGGTTTGCGACTCTCTTTTGAACCTTGTCAAGGAGCGAGAGACTAGTAGCAGATGCACCAGCCCAGATGTGGCAGCAATACTCCATACATGGGCGAATGGTGGCCTTATAGAGGTACAGGATACTTTCGGGTGTTAGTAGTTTTCTAGCACGGTAGAGAGAGCCTACCTTTCTTGCAGCGGCCCTGGCAATGCATTCAATGTAATTGTTCCAACTTATGTTTCCCGTGAACGTTAGGCCAAGGAGTTTGAAAGATGGACTCTCAGATAAAGAGTCGTTGGCCATTGCTATGGGTGGTAGAGAGGGTTTCTTGTAATTATTGAATGAAACTAGTTTAGTCTTGGCAGCATTGAATGCGACCAACCACTTTTGTCCCCATTCCACTACAGATTGGAGGTCTCCCTCTAGTGTTTCTGCCATTTCTTTAGAAATGTGTTCATTCGTCTTCCTGTCGTGTCTGCCATAGAGTGTAGTGTCATCAGCATATATACCCATCTCAGAGGCAATGTTGTCGGGGAGGTCATTTATGAATATCAGGAACAATAGAGGTCCAAGGATAGAACCCTGGGGCACCCCCGCATTTATATCATATTGTTTAGATGTGCGACCGTCGAGGACTACCTGGATTTTTCTCTTATCTAAGAAGGATTTAATTATGTTAAGTATTCTACCAGTGATACCGTATGATCTGATTTTACTGAGGAGACCCTCATGCCATACCCTGTCAAAAGCCTTAGATATATCTAGAGCTACCGCTCTGCCTTCCCCCGCTTTGTCCAGTGAATGGTATATACGTTCAGAGATCACAGTGAGGATGTCTGCTGTGGAACGGGCTCGTCTAAATCCATATTGTTTGTCAGTCAGTAGTTTAGCATCTGTAAGAAGATGGACTAGAGCATGGTTAATTATGGTCTCAAATATTTTGGCAAAAAGTGGGAGGAGGCTAATGGGGCGATAATTTGATGGGTCGGTCCTTTCGCCAGAATTCTTGAATACTGGTACAACAGAAGCAGTTTTCCAACAGCCCGGAAAGCAAGCTTCATTAAGACATTTGTTAAGTCTAGTATATATATATATATATATATATATATATATATATATATATATATATATATATATGTGTGTGTGTGTATGTGCGTGTGTGTGTATATATATATGTATATATACACACACGTATATATATATATATATGTGTATACATATATGTATATATACACACACACAAACACACACACACGCACACACACACACATATATATATATAAGAGAAATAAAGCTGAAATATTTCCTTACCATAAAGATTCCATCTATTTATATATATAGTTAAGTAAAATATATTTTTTTAAATCAATAAAATGAGGAAAGGTTATTATGCGCACTATTATCTCAATTACAGCTTAGGAAAATTTCATGAGATACATTTGAACCTAAACCCAAATGTAGATTCCATGAACAAAGCTTCATTCTTAGAACTGCACGCCTGTGGGATTGTCTTTCGTTTTCCTGCTTTCCAGCTGACTACAATATGGTTGTCTTCAAGTCTAATGTAAACAAGGTTTTGATGAGCCGTTCTATATAAGTTGAATAATTTACCGAATTTCCATTACTAATGATTACTATATTGGCCAATTTATACTATACACCCTTTGCCCCTTATCGTCGAGTGGCCTCTTGGCCTTGATAAGTCGTGATGCCTATGTAAGAAAATAAATCACAGGTTGTTCAGAGCGTTTAATTGTCTATGTTATCTGCACGATATTAAATTAACTAGAAGCTTAAATTACACCTTACTTTAAAAATGAAAGTCGTTAATACATCGAAAAGAATCTGTCTTAAAACATAACTAAAAATTTGGTTAAATTTTATGTCGATTATTACATTGGGTTTGAAGATCATTCCACGCTAGTTACCCTTAAAACAACCTTTTTCTTTCTAGTTTTAGTTCTTCAAAACAAATATGACACTCTTCCATATCTATATAAATTGCCTGGGTGCCCGGCGTTACTCAGGCGTTTGGAGGGGGGTGTTGAGCAAAAAAAAATGGTAGTTGGCACACAGGCTTGAACCCGTACTGCGAACTCCCCCTGTAGAAAAAGTGCCCAGTTGAGGGTGAAGGAAATAATATTTTTAGCCAATCTTGATATTTGTCGTCCGATGGGTCGGGTTTCAAGACGATACCGATCTCGTGAAAATCCGATGCATTTGTCGAAAGTTTTAGGCTTACATGATGACTGCAACGTCTTGTCAGACAAGTGCCACTCCCTAAGACATTTAAAATCCATGAGCCTAAATGTCTTGGTGAGTATCTATACAAATATGATGTTACAGAGTCTTAGCTTTGTACGACAGCTAACTCTCTCTCTCGGTTCAAAATGTTGAGATTCAGCAACAAGCAAGGGCAAGATAGACAGCAACAAATTAAACTGCAGACCAGCTTAATGCGGGTACTGGTCTTCCGCTTTATGGTTTTTTTAATCAGAGATTTGCTTCCCCTAGAAAGGTTTCCTTCACCACGGCTTACAGGATCCCTCTCTACACCAATACACACACACACACCCACATATACACGGTGCTAGTTGGACGTTGACCTAGAAAAAGAGTTCATTTGCCCTTTGGAAGGTCTTGTTTGTAATCCTTCAGGGAGACTAGCCGCCCTCCTCACCAAACAAGTCTGGTGGGGGAACCAGTTTAGTCGCCGGTGACCCGACCATGAGGCAGGTAGTACTGGGTTACATGGTACCAGTAGCATATGACATGACGTTACACACATACATATATACATACATACATACATCAAGACAGGGGACATTTATATTATAGGAGATTATTTAAGAAATCAAAGGCAAATTAGACGCGATGTCACTATATATATGGGACATTAAATACTTATGTTGTATTTTATTACTGCTGAGCGCGGATAAAAGTTACCCGTGCACATATACATTGGTTCTTATCGCGTTGTTAAATTATGTTTCTGGTATACAATCTGGTGGACGTTTTTACACTGTTTTATTTAAACAGAGTTAAGAAAGAAAGTTGACATATGTATGTGGGAGGGAGAAATAGGGAAAGATGAGTGCAAAGGCAAAGAAGAGAAGAGAGAGAAAAAGAGTTAGAAGGAATAGAATAAAGGAAGATTTAACATTAATATATTAAGATGAGCCAACGTTTAGCTTACCGCCATATTTCCTGTCAGTGACAGGTAGATTGCCGCGTAACACGCGTGTTCATGTTTGTGTTTAGAGAGTGAGAGACCATTCATTTATTTAGAATTTTCATTTTTAGTACCCCGCATTATTGTAGGACACCTTACCTCCGACCCTTTTCTATATCTAATATACTTTCCTCAATTAAGAAAAACAGTGTGCGTAGGCAGACTGTTATTTGTTAGAAGACTTTACTAATTCGTTTGGATGTTACGTATGAAATCAATCTTAAAATTTTTGACATACTTCCAGGAAATTTAAAATCGTTTGTATTTCACGTTAGTATATACATTAGGTTCTCTACAAAAGTAGGTATCGAAACAAATTTCACGGCTGACCGAATTAATTCTTAATTTCACCAAATACTTTCAAAATAGAAGAACGTTTATAAACTTCATCGAACAATCTACACTATGAGAACCGAACCGAATTTTTTAACTAAACATTCAATCTAACCTCTAACTTTATTGTAGTTTTTAGTTTTACTTTAGAAAGTTGGCTTAGTACTATTTATGTCATTTAGAAGGATAAGAACTTCATTCGTTTTATTTTTTGTTCCTTTTGTAGTTAAATTGCTGATGTGAAAACTGAAATTTTTAGGATTCCCATCCCTACAAATGTAAATACTATTACATAACTCATTATAATTAATGCCAACTTATTAATAAAACCTATAGAGATATTCTTACAATAAGTATCACTAAATAAAACGGTGAAAAATAAGCAAGCAAAGAATAGATCTGTAGACCCTTTTATCTAGTTTAACCAAATGCCCAATTTTTTCCTATTAGCGCGATTTTAAATGAAATCATCAGCAAATACCCATTCATAACGCTTTAATATAATCCTTTCTAGATAAATGAAAGAAAAAATATAGAAAATATCGAACAGAGTTAATTAACTTCTGACATACAAATTTTAACGTAACAGATATGTAGAAAAGCACATCTGCTCTTTTCGCTGTTTTACTGTACATTTGCAAAATCCATAAATTTGTTATATTTATTATTTAAAAAAAAATATAACACACCGTCCCTACAAGCTTGGCATATAATCCAATTCTGCATAAATTATATCATTTTATTATATATATATATATATATATATATATATATATATATATATATATATATAATGAACTCATTTTCCCTCTGATTTTGACCTTAATAGGATTAAAAATCAAGACATGCCATGCAAATGTAATGTGCACAAATTGCAGCACAATATCTGAGGTGTATTATAGGTCTGGTACCTCTCCACTTCCTCGATTATCGTAGAATCCTATATTCTTTTTGCTGAGTGTTCACTGCCAAAATCGGTTAAAATCAATAGAAATGGCAAATTCTTTTCTCTCTAATACATTCCTCCTTCCTCCGCCACATATTAACACCGTTGCATGATCGTCTACAAAAGACAGTTATGAAAGGACACCCGTTTGGAGTTTCTTTACTTCGTAGTTGTTTGAAAAAAAAAACTGGAATGGACGCACAATGGACTTAACCGAATCGTAGGGTTATTTACCACGTTTTTTTTCCGCTTTTCGCTGTGCTTTTTTTTGTTTTTGTTTTTCCGAACACGTCCACCATCCCCCCCCCGTAATTTATGCTTTTTCTTTTCCGATTTCTTTTTTAAAGACGTTTTACGTTTGTTCGCTGTTTTTTTTTGTTTTGTTTTGATTTTGACAATTTCTGGAAGAAGTTTAACATCGTTTTATTTTTATATTTAAACATACTTATTACTTCGCTTATTCTTTACGTTACACCATCCCCCCTCCTTACACACCCACCTTCAAGCAATCGGGCAATGCCGGATACACTTGCAAGTATGAAATTAAGCGTGCAGATACAGTCAATGGCGCCTCCTGCCAGAATAAATATGTTGAGAAAATAAAATTATTTTATTACGTAATCTCATATTGGAATTTCACAAAATCTTGTAAGTAGCGGTCCCATGATATACTTTAAACTTCGTCTAACGCACGAACTAATTTTGGCGTCCAAAAGTAAATTTCTGCAATTAGATAGATCGCCAAGAATACAAAATTTAGATTTTCAACATTCCAGAAAGTAGAGTAAAGAAAAAGACAAGTCAATGCATTCTAATGCGTTCTACTGCTCTTTCCCGCATGGTAAATGCAGAACAATTGAATGTTCTCAACTTGAAATCTAACAAAATATGTAAACACCCACGTTTTACACGAGTTGACAGTGCCATGTACTCAGACTAATAATAGAAGCTAGAAGTATCGTTAATAAATAAGTAACGACAGCTAAGAGAGAATTTACTGAAACCACTAAAAAACGCATTGAAGCACCAAAATTAGGAACCCGAGACTTCTGGAAAATCTACAACAGTGTAGTAAATAATGGCCTATCAACAATTCCCCCACTAACCAACAATCACGAGATTGTTTGCTCAACAACCGAGTAGGCTAACATGCTTGCCAGTCAGTTTGCCTCAAACTCCACACGGAACCTTCCAACCACCCCCCTACCTGACTTTCTTTTACGGACAGACGCCACGCTAGACGATCTGAAAATCACCCCTGCTAAGGTGCATGCTATCATAAAAACATTAACATTTCAAAAGTATATGGACCCGATCTCATCCCAGCTTTGCTATTAAAAAAGTGCTCAGGCAAAGTAGCTCCAGTTCTCTCCAAACTCTACAACAAATGCCTTAATGAATCTTGCTTTCCGGGCTGTTGGAAAACTGCTTCTGTGGCACCAGTATTCAAGAATTCTGGCGAAAGACCTGGCCCATCAAATGATTGCCCCATTAGCCTCCTCCCTCTGTCCGCAAAAATATTTGCGACCATAATTAACCATGCTCTAATCCATCACCTTACAGATGCTAAACTTCTGACTGACAAAAATATGAATTTAGACAAGCCCGTTCCAAAGCAGACATCTCACTGTAATCTCCGAACGTATATAAAATTCACTGCACAAAGCGGGGGAGGTTACACCGGTAGTCCTAGATATATCCAAGGCTTTTGACAGAGTATGGCATGAGGGTCTCCTCAGGAAAGTAAATCATACGGAATCACTGGTAGAATACTTAACATAATAAATCATTTGCAGATAAGAGGAAAATCTAGGTTGTCATCGACGGTCGTATGTCTAAACAATATGATATAAATGCGGGAGTGCCTCAGGAGTCTATCTTTGGACCTCTATTGTTCCTAATATTCATAAAATTGCCTCTGAGATGGGTATATATGCTGATGACACCACACTCTATAACAGGCATAACAGGAAAACTAATGAACACATATCTAAAGAAATGGCAAAAACACTAGAGGATGACCTCCAATCTGTAGTGGAATGGGGACAAAAATAGATGGTAACATTCAATGCTGCACAGACTAAACTGGTTTCTTTCAATAACTACAAGAAACCTTTTCTGCCACCAATAGCAATGGCCAATGACTCTTTAGCTGAGTGTACATCTTTCAAAATCCTCGGCCTAACGTTCAGAGGAAACATGAGTTGGAGCAATTACATTGAAGGCATTGCCAGGGCCGCTGCGAAGAAGGTAGGCTCTCTCTACCGTTCTAGAAAACTACTAACATCCGAAAGTATCCTGTACCTCGATAAGGCCACCATTCGTCCATGAATTGAGTATCGCTGTCACATTTGGGCTGATGTGTCTGCTACTAGTCTCTCGCTCATATGCAAGGTTCAAAAGAGAGTCGCCAATCTGATAGACCTTTAACTGGCATCTAAGCTTCAGCCTCTGTCCCATCGACGAAATGTTGCATCCCTCTGGCTGTTATACAAGTATTTTAATGGTGAATGCTCTGGTGAACTGCAGACACTTGCGCTCCCTCTACGTAGACACCTTCGGCAAACCCGATAGCCAGCTAAATTCCACCCTCACACAGTAGAGATCCCTAGATGTATAAGATCTTTTTACTCTAATATTTCTTCCCCATAACCGCTTGACTCTGGAATTCCATTCCAGGTCCTTGCTTTCCAACTGTACTGGCATGCAGAAGTTCAAGTGTAACGTGAACCGACATCTTGCTGCCCAAATCTCTAGATACTACCCCAGAATTGTTGCCCCTGATAGTAGCCCCCTTAACCAAAGTGGCACTTTGCCTTGTTTGGGGTGAAAATGTAATAATAATAAAAAAAACGTGGATATACACACTTTATATGAGTGAATCTTTTCGTTGCTATTCTAAAAAAAATGATTTGCACACAAAATAACTTTTGTTCATCTCGTAATTCGTGTAAATACTATGTGTTCTACGTCAGCAATCTTATAGTAATTTCATTAAGAATTGGCATGGTATATATTTTTAGCATTCATTACGCTTTAACTGTCAGTATAAATTTTGATATATTTCTGAGACTTAACTATTGTCTATGTCATATTAAAGCCCTACATCGTATCCACACAAATGGTAATTTCGATTAATATCACTCTTTAATGCAGACAACATTGACCATTACTTTCGAATCGACTAGTTGTTACTTATCACCAAATTATAACTTTAAATTAATAACTTTTAGATGTCCTCGTGCAGCTTATAAACTAGACAAAACCAACATTACAATTGTTTACAGAGTCAGCCGGAAAATTCCGAAGTACTTATTAAATAATTGGGTGATACAATTAAATTGTGAGCATCTATGATTTTCGTGCGATTTTTCTTCTCTACTATTTCTGCTTCATATTCGTGATATTGCTAGTCTCAGTAATTCTTATAAATAATATGTATGTTCTCCAGATTTTTTTTTATTGATTACCTGCGTATTCTGTTATAGTTAGTTTACTCGTGGATGTAGTAATTCTCATTAATTCGATGTATTGATAATTCGTTTTCATAGATTCTTTCCAGGATAAACAACTTTGTAGAACTCAATTAATGCTGGCTGTTTCCCTCTTACATTTACACCTTTTTTCTTGATCGCCTGTTTTTCTAGTTTTAATAATTATCTTCCTAACATTGAAAACAAAAACAATGATTTAACAAATAGTAAGATAATAACTGTTATAAAAAGAAATAAAACAGATTAAGGTTTGTTCAAAGTAGCTTTAGATTAAAGAACTCGTTCACTGTGTGTCGATGTTTTTTATAATTTTAGTTTCTTGTAAAAATACATTAATAGTTGTCTTATGACTTGTCATCGTCAAACTTTTGAATTGTTTTCAAACCATTTTTTTCTGCAGCTTCGTTTACATCTGACTACCTTCCGGCTGTTCACGTAAATCTCCGTCAATAACAGTGGGGTTCGTCTGGATCAAAAACATCAAACGTACTGTACAAGTAACTTTGTTGAGTTGCATAACAAATTCTTTCCTGTATTTTGTTCTATTCAACATTTACTTGATATTTGGGTTTACTATTTCATTGGTTACTTATATTACGATGACGTCTTAAATTATGTGATTGTCAGCTTAACATACTAGATTAGTTAATGAAAAATATAAAGACACCCGTAATAGGTTCAGTGAGTATATGGATGCAATGCAGTTATATACATAAAGATGGTTCCTAATATACCGACTACTGTGTCGGTAGACGTAGTGTAAAAAACCGACAATACTGAATATAAATACTGACTATATAAAAATTCGAAACGTAACCAGGTATTAGTTGAGTTAATTGTAATGCCAAAGTAAGCGGCACTGGTTGTTGATAAAATCATAATGTTATATGTATTTTCGTTGTTTACATATACTTCATTATACTATTTGCATTATATAAATATATCTATATATTAAAAAAAAGGAACAGAAATAGAAAGTGGGACAGAGTTTACAAAGAAATGTATATATATATATATATATATATATATATATATATATATATATATATATATAAAAGGTGAACGTCTGTGTGTTTCTGATCACGAATAGGCTTCTATATGGTTGACTATCACATATATAACTGATCACATATAATGATAGAAGATGTATCGAGACGAAGAAATGTGTATGTTTGATCTGGCATTATGATGAGTCATTCAAATTGTGGGGTCTGCGTACGTGCCTGGTCCACAAATATGGAAATAAAAAAAATATATATAAATAAAAAAAAAACGTTTACAAGTGTTTTTGATATAGATGTACATAAGAATACTTTGATAAGTATGTTTTAACTTTAATAGGGATTGTATAATGAAATTGTGGGGTCTGCGTTCACGCCTGGCCTCCATAGAATGGTAATAAGTAGACACTCTAAGGAAGACTTTTCATATCTATCTGAGTGATAATTATGTTTCAACTTTAAGAAATATGGTATAATAAAATTATGGGGTGTTCGTCGGCGCCTGACTTCCATAGAATGGAACTATATCACAAAGTATAACAAGGTTTTTTAATATGGATCCACAGAATATTGTGATAGGTGTTTCAGTGTGAACAGGTATGGTATAATAAATTATGGGGTTTATCTATTTTATTTTTAATTTCATCATATTTTGCTTTTGTTCTGCTATCCTCAAATTCGAAGCTATCTATTTACATCCCTTTCTTTTCATAACCTATGATACTTTCATAAATCAGTCCATTTTGTGTAGGCTGTTTTTGAACCCAGTCAACGGTAGTCAAATACTAGGATATACATATATATATATATATATATATATATATATATATATATATATATATATATATATATATATATATATACACGGCATAATCACGTTGACACACCGGTTCCCATTGGATCACCGAAGTCTGGTCTTCTCTTTGCCACTGGACTTAAACAGATGCGATTCAGGAGAAGTGTGGTTGGTGATTGCGCAACTCTTGTCAATTACACGCGCTACTGACCCTAAGGGGTATCCTTTGTCTTTCAAGGCTGAACAGAAGCATGGATATATATATATATATATATATATATATATATATATATATATATATATATATACCTCTGCATGTATAGAGAACGATCAATAAGAGAAATAGATAAATATATATCTGGAGATAGACATGTTGATACACAGATGGATAGATCAATAAAGAAAATTAGAAAAAAAACAAATTAATAGATAAATGATTTTACATCTCTTTAAATGCAAGTGCGTTTTAACGTAATAAAAATTGTTGTAATGTTATTCTCATAAACAATCTAACAGGTTAAAATATGAACTGCGATTGGAATAAACTTAATGCGTCTCTGCGGGATTAAACGATGGATTTCTTTTCGTAATATTTACTATTTATGTTAGACATTGAATTTTTTTCGTTGTTTTCTGTATTATTACGAAAAACACTATTCGAAAGATAATCCACTGTTTAAACAGGAACTTAATTATATGAAATAAAATAAACACTGTCTTGAAATAGCTGTAAAGTATTTCAAAAACCATTGTATCTTCATAATACAATTAGAAACTGATTTAAATCATCAAAATGCATACACACATTGATTGAGATTGTCGGACTGACTTCCTCATCTTGGTTGTTATCGTCACAACATTTCAACCGTTTTGCCCTCCGGCCTTCATCAGGTGTTTTGTATCGAACTGGGGAACCGTTTTTTAGGAGTCTCGAACCCAACCCTTTATTATTTTTACGGGGGTACCGTGTTCGGACACCAGCTAGGCTCTGGGACATAGTTGCTGATTCTCTGTTTTGAATGTTACTTTTTACTGCCTTCGTTCAGGATTGAACTCAGCACCTTTGGGTAATTGTAAACTTCGATACAACGCCTAGAACCACTCGGCCATATGTCACTAGGATAATTCTTAGTTGGTTTTTGTTAATGTTAAACCTATGTTGTAATTCAAGGTTTTCTCTCTCTAGCAGAGGTGTCCAAATTGCATTCAGCTCTATGCTTGGTTTGCTCAGTAGGTTGTTATGTCCGAGCATGTGAGTTGTTTCTTTAGGTTTTCTTACTTTCCACTGGGTCTCTCTGTTTATTATTTTTACTTCATCCCATAGTGGACGATGGTACCCCCTCTCCATCCAAACATGGTTGGCTATACCCGATTTTTCCGTCTCTCCTTTAGTTACCACTTTTCGGTGTTCTTCCACCCTTACTTTAAGGGGGCGGCATGTTTCACCCTTGTAAACCTTTTTGCAACTGCATGGAATGGAGTATATGCAGTATTTGGTTATGTTATCCTCCATGCTGGGCTTCACTCGTATCAGGTGTCGTCTGAGTGTGGACTCGCTCTTGAATATCGTCCTGATGTTGTAGGGGGCACATATTCTCTGAATCTTTTTGGAGATGCTTCGTATGTATGGTAGGCAGACCGTTGGATGTTTTTGGGTTTCATTCTCCTCTCTTATACTATTAATACGTCTGGTGGATAGTATGCTATCGGGGTAGTTGTTACGACGGAGGCTGTTCTTCAACCTGACCATTTCTTGGTGGTGATGGGATGAAGGCCGGAGGGCAAAACGTCCGAAACGTTGTGACGATAACAACCAAGATGAGGAAGTCAGTCCGACAATCTCAATCAATGAAAAAACCTCATCTCAAAAATACAGATAATTACTGCATACACACATATTTATAGAAATATAGGGTGTGAAATAAACATAACGAGAACACTATAATTATATTTCTAGATATATATACAACAAAGCAGAACGGTGCAGTAGATCAATAATTGCCCATGAATATGAGTTATATAAAAAATGATTTAATGTGTTCTTGTCAGACCAGCTTCCAACCCGGAAGCTATAACAAAGCGCACATCGTTGCTCGGAGCAGAGAAAAAGGGAAGTAAAGGTACAAACAGAAAAAAAATCTGAATATATACGAGTTGCCAGATAGCGATAGAGAATGAGAAGGTATAACGGAATATAACAGATTCGAAACCAGAAATCACAAAAAATGGAGCCAGAAAAAAAGGTAGGCGAAGACAAAGAGAAAGAGAAAGAGAGAAAAATGAGAGTGAAAGAGAGAAAAATGAGAGACAAAGGCGAAAAAAGAATACACAAATTGGGGAAAATTATGCTGTTGCCCTAGAGCTTGACAAAACATTTGAGGGGAGTTAGATGGGAGTAGTATGTTCGATTAATATAATACATGACAAATAAATAAATAATCGTCAGACAAGACGGCCTCGCAGTTGACCGAATGGGGTGGGGTGGTATATGCTAGGGAAGGCAAGATAGAGTATGAACGAGGCAATCAGGAAGCAGGAGCGGAAATTATACATTGTGTAATGCCAAAAATGAAATATCAAGAGCGATAAAACGATAAAAGAATTTTTTCCAAAAGACGAAGTAGCCGTGGAAGATTATCGCAATTCGCATGCTAAGTGCTTGCTTAGTCATACATCCATAGATACAAATGAAAGCTCTTAACCCTTAATGCTATCCATAATACACTTAGTATTTCACATCCGCTGATATCCAAAAGTATTAAACACTTATACCATTTAATATAGGCTCTTTCTATTATTTATATATGACTGCAGAACCGTCCTACACAGATTTGAACAAGACATAATAATTACAATTCTATAAATGGAAACATTACAAAGTAAAAAGTTCATTAAACAAAAACACTACGAGCTATTTAACAATATTTATTGGAATAAAAACACGGTGCCTAAATACACATACACAATATATATATATATATATATATATATATATATATATATATATATATATTACCATAATAATTAATTACCTACAGACACGAGTTCTTCATCCTTTCGGGAATCTTCAGTGTAGGGTGTCACGATTAATACCAGTCGAACGATTCGAAACCAACATCATGAGACATCTGTGGCTCGGTTAGCGAAGACCTAATCCAGTCGGCTACCATTAACCGCATGAAATAACGTCGAATTTAAACATTTTTATTTTAAATGTTCATTTACGTCAGCAAGAGAGTGATCTAATCGTTATATGTGATATATGCATAAGAGCTAAGTTGACCCACTTTAATTCAACTGAAAGTGCTCAAGGATAAGAAACGAAATTCTTAAAGGGGCTGTCATAATTATTTTTGTGCTATAATAAGTAAATATATTTAAATATATATATATATATAATTATATATATTTAAATATTATATATATATATATATATATATATATATCTGAAAAACACAATCAGTGTTGTCAGAGTTAAAATGTTTTCCAAAAATACGTTTCGAACTTTCACTTTAAACGAAATCTTTATATAAACATATCTGAAGAGAGCTTAACAAGGCTTGAAACGCGTTATAAAAATATTTTAAAATAAAAAAAAGATAAAAGTCTGAAAAACCCACAATTGTTGAATGTCCATTTTTCTCTCGTTGGAACTACACAGCCATCACTTTTAATATATATATATATATATATATATATATATATATATATATATATATATATATATATATATATATATTATTTAACGTACTGAAAGAAATAAACAGTTAAATCTACAACATCTAAGAATTTTACTGGCAACGCGCGACCCGGATGCTCATACTCATCGCCGGCAAAAGTGAATTGAGAGCGATGCTAATGATGTATGATATTCATTTAAGATCACAAAAGCATTTAAATAGTTTCAATCACGGCGTCGTAGCTCTTCAACATTCCGAGTAAATATAAATAAGCAGCTTTACTGTTAGAAAACTTATATATATATATATATATATATATATATATATATATATATATATATATATATATATATATATATTACAAACTTTCATGGCCCTTTAGTTTCTTCCAACTTTATTCAAGTTTAATATAATTTTATTGAAATTCTGTCCGTAGAAAAATGTACGAATATACTCAATTTCATGTATCAATGACAAATGCATTTACTGTTTTTTTTTTCTGATGATTCAATAATGTGTTCTTCATTTTCTTCGAATATGCCCGTGTAGTAGTTTGATGCATTATATTTTCTCTATAAAAATGAATCGAAAAATGTATTTGATGTAATATTTACCGTGAAAGACAATAGGTATTTTAGCGATGGTTCATAACTAAACGAACTCTTAGAGAATAATCGTTTAACATTTCAAATATATCCGATTTTGGGTGAATTTAAATTATACATACTAGACTCCCCGTGACCCGTTGGGTCAGTATTTTATATTAGCCATGGAATTCATGTATACACATTACACTTGTGACATAAAGAACATAGTTTTTGTTTTTACATAACAGAAACATTTCTATGAAAGTATATTAAAATGAAAAATAAATATAGATTTCTATGAGTCCTTCTGTTTATTATAATTGATTATTTTTTGCAGAAAAAAACATTTACAGTTACTGAATTATAAGTGGTTGGCATTACTTATAGGTAAATGCCAACTGAACAGATAACATAATACTTATAGTTAAATTTAAATTTTGATATATCTGCTTTTTTTTACATCCTTCATTTCTGTATTACGTTTCAGCGCCCCAATTGTTCTTTTTTTTTCGCGTTTAAATTATACAAATAGACAATTGTTAATACTGTCTGCTTTTTTTACATCGTTCATTTCTATATAAGGTTTAAGTTATTTTAAGCGCCACTCTTCTCATGTTAAATAATAATTTCGAAATAATAACGTTAATATTTCTGTGCGCAGGTCATTCGCGCATGCACAACCGGATATCTTAAACCGGAAAGTGGGTTACATACGTCGTTATTAGATCCTTTGAGTTTTATAATTATACATACATATATATATATATATATATATATATATATATATATATATATGTATATATATATTAATATATAAATATATATAAATATATAAATATAAATGTGTATATATATATATATATATATATATATATATATATATATATATTCTAATATACAATGGAAATACTCCTGAATCTGTTAGTGCTAAACTTATTAATGCGGCTTTAAAACACCAAACTCCTCTCAAAATTCAAAATAATATCTTATCTCTATGTAATTTATGCTATACGAATAAAACATCAAAAGAAGACAGTCGGAGTCGCTCAAAATATCTACGTTAACGTGCTGAATATAAACGGGACCTTATATAGGGTGACCCCCCCCCTAAAAAAACAAAGCTAAATGGAGGCTATCTAGAACATATGCTCTAGAACGGATAAAAAAGGCCAAAGTGTTTTGATGTGATGTTTTGAATATAATAAACTAATTTTGACCAAAGTTTCATTTCATTCGGACAAAACACTAAGAAACGGGGCCTAATTATAGTTGGGGCCCTATATTTTCGGGCCACCCTGTATTTAAGTGACTCACGACCCATTGGGGCAAGACCTCCATAACACACTTATATGTATGTCTAAGTATGATTATATTTTAGTTCAAATATGTTATATTCATTTTTAATTATGAAGTAAGTGATTTCTTTACGAAATAATTAATCCTTCAGTAACGGATTATAATTTACCCCGGATCGACAGGCTAAGAGTTAAATTTAAATATTAGTATATTTTTCTAATGTAAATTTTACGTAGTATTTATTTTAAATTTGTTTTAAAGCCTTTACATTGATACGGATATCGTGTCGAATCTGTTGTTTGTTTCGTCTCTAAGATTATTTAACTGTTATATCGCGATAGACATTTGCATACACACATCTTTGTGTTATATATGAATGCATATCTTAACATGTATGTATATATATATGTGTGTGTGTGCCTGTGTGTGTTTTGTACAGACGATGCTTAAATCAAGTTGGAATCAACAAAATCATTCACAGAAAAATGTCGGATCAGCTGACATTTATGCTTATCACTTAGGTTAAGTATGACGCGCACAACCCAGTCGAATCATAGAAAAGGTCAAATAGTTCGAGTGGACCTTTTTCTTAGGGTAATAGACGTTATGCCGTCGCGTTTGATGAGTCATTAGCCAAGGTAACGTTTAGAATATGGAAATCTCGAATATCGAGACCACTCACACCGCCTTAAAATCAGACTGACGGGTTTTTGGTTATTTTTAATAAGTCTCAATATAGTTTGGCTTTCGGAAGATATAATAAATAAGCAGTCATGAAGAACATTTTAAAATATACACCGCATTTTTACTTAAAAATTGCTAGGTTTATTTATGGTGTCTTTTACATATAAAAAAATACCCACTGAATACGTTTGTTGATGAAGAGACTTTGTTTAAAAAACAATATATGTCAAAATTATTGTCCGTGTCTTAATGTCTATCACAATATAAAGATCGTTTCCGAAACGATCGTACAAATTATTGACTGTTCCTTCTTATGAAGCAGATTTTTAATTTTTAATCAATCACATTACTATATATATATATATATATATATATATATATATATATATATATATATATATATATATATATATATATGTATGTATATCGTGTTCGTCCTTCGAAGTCGAAGATGACACTGAGTAGAAGTATTGTTTTGTGCTTCCGGAGATGATTGGAAGGCTCATCTGGGCATGATAGGCTCTTCCACAAGTCGGGCAGTGGGGAGCAGGTGTTGTGGAGGCAGAGCTTGTTACTCTGGCTTTGCAGATTGCACGCTTCCGTTCTGCTTTGAGGGTTCTTCTTTCTTCAGCTGTTCACTCTCTTTTCTTGATGAGGTAACGCCAGTGAGGTGTGCCTGATGCAAGCGATTCCCAGGACTCGGTACTGATGTTGAAGTCTTTGAGGGAGACTTTGAGGTTGTCCTTAAAGCATTTTCTTTGTGCTCCGACTGAACGCTTGCCTGGGCACAGCTCGCCATACAGGAGTTGTTTTGGGATTCTTTCATCTGGCATGTGGGAGACGTGACCTTCCCATCTCAGTTGGGTCTTTTGAATGGTAGTAGTTATGCTAGGAAGATTAGCACTTTTCAGAACCTCTGTATCAGGGACTTTGTCTTGCCATCTGATATGAAAGAGATTTCGGAGACATCTCAGGTGGAAGTGGTTCATCGTTTTGTCGTGCCTTCTGTATGTAGTCCAAGTTCCTGAGCTATAGAACAACGTAGACTGCTCTGTAAACCTTCAGGTTGGTGTCAATGCTGATTCGTCTCCTTTCCCAGACTTTGTTCTGAGTCTCCCGAATGCGTTGCTTGCCTTGGCGATTCTGTTGTTGATTTCGAGATTGGTTGTGGCTGTCCGAGATAGAGTGCTGCCCAGATAGGTGAAGGTCTCAACCGCTTGAAGGTTCTGTCCCTTGACTGAGATACTTGGCTCATGATACAGATTTCTGAGAGCTGTTTGGAACATAACATCGGTCTTCTTGGTGCTTATTGTGAGGCCGAAGTTGTCAAAGGCTGCGGAGAATTTGTTCATCTGGTCTTGCATTTCTTGCTCGTTGCTTGCATTGAGGGCACAGTCATCAGCAAAAGAAAGTATCTCAGCACTTCCTTCACCTTTGTCACAGCCTTGGGTTTAACAACTTCCATCTGATCTGTGACTGGTCGCTGAATGCGTCAAATAGTATTGCAGAAAACATCAAGCTGAACAATGTAGGGGCAAAGACACAGCCCTTTTTAACCCCATTTTTTACCGGAAAAGCCCCTGAGGGTTCACCGTCGTCAAAGACGCGCCCCATCATGCTTTCGTGAAATTGACGACCTACTGTGATGTAAGTACTTGGGCAACCGAATTTCTCGATTATTTTTCACGGACCATCCCGACTGACTGTGCCAAATGCCTTGGTCTAGTCGATAAATGTTGTGTAAAGGTCTCGGTGCTGTTCGATGCATTTAACTTGAAGCTGATGGGCGGCAAAGATCATGTCAGTAGTCCCCTGACCAGCGCGGAAACCACATTGACTTTCCGACAGGAGTCCCTGTTCCATCGACCAAGTAAGCGTTTGAGAAGGATGCGAGCCAAGATCCTTCCTGCTATGGGGAGGAGAGAGATACGTCGGTGGTTATCGCAGGATTGGCGATTTCCTTTTCGCTTATAGATGTGAACGATTGTGGCGTCTTTAAACTCTTGTGGTAGTTGTCCCTTCCTCCACATGATCTGATACATGCAGGTCAGCTGCTCCCGCAAGGTTGCACCACCGAACTTGTTAACCTCAGCTGGGATGGTATCTTGAATGGAGCTTTCCACTAGTTGACTACTGAATGGCTTTGCTGACCTCTTCGATTGATAGCAGGGTATCGAGCTGTTGATTGATGGGGACTTGGGGGAGACGTTCAATTTCTATATCATTGATGGCTCCAGGGCGAGTGAGCACTTTATGAAATAGTCAGCCCATCTGTTGATGATCTCCTTTTTTCTCGTGTGTAAAGTTGAGCCGTCGGCACTGAGCTACGGAGAGGATCCCCAAGACTGTGGTCCGTAAACTGCCCCTAGTGCATCGTAAAAATTCTTTGTATTGTGTTTGTCTGCACAGCCTTGGATTTCATCTGCCTTCGCACTGAGTCAGGAATCCTGCATTGAACGCAGCTTGGATTGGACTTTGTTGCGCATGTTAGAGAAGGCAGGTTTCTTCGCCACACAAGCTGGGTCACTTTGATGCGCTCTTAGCAGGCGGTCTTTTTCCTGCAACAAGTTGTGGATCTCAGGACCGTTCTCGTCAAACCAGTCCTGGTGGTGTTTGGTGGCGGAACCTAGAACGCCAAGAGCAGCAAAATGAAAATATCTCTGAAGGATGTCCAGCTCTCTTCAACGCTGTTGTGATTGAGATTGAAGTTAGCAAGTTTACTATGTGTTCTGCTCTGGAATTTCTCTGCTGTTTTAGGACATTTCAATTTGGTTGTATTGAGCCTCTTAGCTGTTTTTTTTTACCCTGAGGCCTTCTCTTTGGTTGGATGAAGAAGTTGAATTTGGAGAGGATGAGGCGGTTGTCGGTCCAACAATCATCCCCGCACATGGCTTTGGTGAGTCTCACATCCTGTCTGTCTTTGACTCTGGTAATGACATAGTCGATTTGAAATCAGTGCCGAGAGCGTTGATGAATCCATGTGATTTTATTGCGATTTGGGAGGCGGAACATAGTGTTTGTGATGTTCAGATCATGTGACGCACAGGTTTTAAGGAGGAGGAGTCCACTGCTATTGCATTTGCCTACTCCATGCTTTCCAATGATGTTGTGCCAGGCTTGATGATCTGTACCCGCACATGCATTGAAGTCCTAAAGAATTACCAGCTTCTCCGACTGAAGGAATGTGGAAATGAGAGAGTCTAGCTTGTCTTTGACCTCATCAGGGTTAGTCATCATTGGGACATAGGCGCAGACCAGCGTAACGCTGGTGTTGCTTCCAAGAGGTAACTGCATTTTCATTAGTATGTCGTTGATACCTTCAGGAATGCTTGCTAGTTTTGGTACGTGAGTTGTTTAGATAGCAAAACCCACACCAGTTTAACGCCGCTTCATAGCACTACACCCACACCAGAAGAACGTGTAGCCTCCACCAGTTTCGGTCAGTTGGCTTATGTCTGCAAAACGAGTCTCACTTAAGGCTGCAATATCAATATTGTAGCGAGCAAGCTCACGAGCTACAGGCGTTGTTCGTCTTTCAGGCCGATTTGCTTTTGCATTGTCCAGCAGGGTTCGGACATTCCGCGATGGTAGAGTAAGCACCTTTGTTTTTTTTTCTTTTGTTTCGACCGCTTAAGAGGTATCCCCGCAAGCCGCGGTATGCTGGCCAGGGTTTGGTGAAGCAGGCTATTTTTAAGGCGCCTTTTCTAGCCCCATCCTCATTCTACGGAGGCGAGCAGAGCGATCCTAAAGAGGGCTGTTCGGTCACTCAGGAAGCTGCCGGACCCACCACTGACTAAGTCAAGTAAGGAATGACCACATATCCGGAATCGCCTACGCTTAGGTTCACAGCTACAGCTTCCAATGTATCCATTCCTAATGTTTCGCCGTTTCCCTGTCGCCGCAGGACTTTAAGTTAACAAAAAGTCGATGTCATGACTTGCGCTTGACTTGGATTAAAGTGAGGGGGACTTGCGCAGGATCAGCCTCACTCTCTCTTCCTGATGCGCCGGTTCCAGTGGAAGAACAGTGTCAAGACGGTTTGGAACTAATCATGGATGCAAGAGTTGTTGGAAGGAGACTAGTCTTTCTTCGTACCACTTTAGGGGTTCCATTCCGGATTTTCTGACGGGGTTTACTCCCTTAGCCTTTGTCTTTCCCAAGACAGCAACAAGACAGTAAAACTATTTAACCCATAAGTGAGGATTGGTTCATGAGTCACCAGGGCATATCCGTATGACGGTGGGCCTGCATGTCACATGTCTGGGGGCCAACCTCCTCCGAGTCCTTGTAGTTCAGCCCGAGGCTGCAGGGTGCTCAGTTTCCATGTTTCGGTGCGGGGAACCACTACATAGGGCTTGCAGATTGAAAGTCTATATACTGGCAGAGAGAGACTTACGCATTCGACTCCTTTTTCACATAAATGCTAGCCAGCGGTGTAAGCTGAAGCTAGAGATAATAAGCACATCTACTACTACGACTACAACTACACAGTAGACGCATAACACGGCCATTTGAAAACACACATACACACACATATATATATATATATATAGTATCTTTATTATACAATATTATTAGTCCCAGTTCAGGTAGAACATATATATATATATATATATATATATATGTGTATATATATAGAGTCTACATGCACTGGGACTAAGCTGAAACATTTATGCACACATGTAACCAATAATGATTGTATAAAAACATACTATATATATACATATATATACATTTTTATATATATATAAAATACATCTACACACACACATATATATATATGCATATATATATATACATATATATACCTACATATATACACACACGTATATAGATATAGATTGATAGATAAAAAGACAGATAGAAAAATGATTGTCTGTTTTACTCTTGCTGAAGCGTTTCTTAATACACTTTATTAAACCTATCTATCTATATATGTATCTATCTATTTATCTACCTCTCTATCTATCCCTCTGTATATATATATATATACATATATATGCATATATATGTGCTTATCTATGTCTTTCTATATAAATACATGTACTTATATATATATATATATATATATATATATCAAACAAAGTGAAAAGGTTGAACATATAATTCAATATATTCTTGTTCTACCAGCGAGAGTTATTCACATAAGGTATCGTCCGATGTCGCCTTTGTTCTTCCTCATGTGTATCAATAATATATCGGTCATACTCAGTAATATTCCCAAAATTTCCAGAACAACAATTGCATTTTATCTAAAAGAAGTCCCCAGTTAATCGCACTTCAATTTTGAATATCACCCGATATTGATGACTGGACCGTACTCCCCAGAAGAGACGTTTAGTGTTTACCTAGTACTTTGTCTTTGAAATTGATTCAATCATCAAAATCACAAAGAATATTATATACATCTTTTTTAATCCGACTTCCATTGAGTTTAAAAAAATATAAGTGTTCACTTCGGAGGAAATGACGAGTCTAATAAAAAGGTAGAACTTATAACTTAGCTTTTAATTGAAATTAGCAAAATAAACATTACTTATATTTTTGAAACAGTTTTTAACCAAGAATAATATATTAATTGCAATTAAATATTAGAGTATTCACGAAATTATATATATATTATTAGTTATCATTCAAGTCAATATGCTTTTCTTGATCTATTAATAATATAGAGCAATTTTTAAAGATAATATTAACAATACACTATTTATATTTTAGTATTAGTTTTACACTATGTATGTATATATATATATATATATATATATATATATATATATATAAATATGAAATATATATATAATATAATCATGAATTCACTCCGACCCAAGTAGTTTATTAATATTCCTTAATATTATAGGTTTTATTTTTTATACGTTCCAAAAATGGGACGTCCGGTAAAAAAAATCACCTTCGAAGTTAATTTACGTACCGTTAAGGCCTTTGCTGTTTTGCGTGTTCTCAGCATTGTGATTTTATTCAATCTCTACCAGATAGTTAAATTTACTATCGAAAGCTCTGTGCGCAAATCGAGTTGTATTTTTTCTTTATAATACATCTTTATAGTCATATATATCACGCCACTCTTCATCGTTATTTTCAGTCTCCGCCAAACACATTCGCGTTTTATATATAATTTTATTTTTGCAATGAGTACGATTGTGTCCGATGTTACATATTAAACATTGTCTTTATAAATATAGACAGTCCGTAAATCAATGAAAATTCACATATGGATTACACGGAGACGGGATTTTTCTTTTTTTCAAATAATTTCTTAGCTATGTGTCGATATGTTTGTCCTTTTTCTCTAACTTGTGTTTTATTTGTTACGTGTTTTTTTTTTAACTGTCAGGTTGCTTTTTTATTTGTGCGGCTCCACCTTGAATATCCATCGAATGTTTTAAATAATTTCTATTTACTAGCAGTCTTTCGTTAACTTTTTGTTTGTTTTTATGTTTGTTTAATTTTCTAATTTTCATTGGACACGTCTCATAATTTCTGTATCTTTACCAGAAGTCAGTCCTTGCGCAAAATATTTAAAATTGTCTCCAGGTTTTAATTCGTCGCAATGTTTATTAACTATTGATGTGTATGCTGCGAAATCATCTTCGTCATTCTCAGCAAATTCAGAGATAAAAAAAACACTTTAAAGATTTTCGGGCTAAATAGTTCTGTAAGAAATTCCATCGTTTCGATAGAAAAATAATGTCGACATTTTACGTGATAAAATAAAATTCACAAACTTTTTATGCTTAGCCGTCTCTAGTTTCTTCAATAATCGAACATTTTTCTACTCCAATTACAATTTGCAGTCGATACTAAAAAAACCTTTTACACCAACGAACATCAGCTTCAAATGATTTACCTTCTTCAGTTTTATATCAGAAATTGTCAATCGTATTTTCTATTCAGTTTGTGAAAATGCGCTATTATTATTGATGGACGCATTATTTTTATGAATTATATAAATAGCTTTTCGATGCGCTGTTGTTGCTGCTGTCTTTCTTCTGATCATTTCTGGTGTTCAAATTATTTTTGTTGATGCTGTTGATGCTGGTGTTGCTGTTGGTCAGTTTGCAATGTACTTGTTTCCTTCAATAGCTTTGCAAATAACGTTAACTATAATTTTAAATTCCAAGCCATTGTATTTTCCCAGAGTAGAGAATCGAAATATGTCGCGGGAAATAGTCCATATTCCTTCAAAGCAAATGTTTTTTTATAGCACAAAGAAAAATGTTTACCGAAAGGAAAAAACCCTAGAAAACCGTATGTACTTTTTTTAGTTAGCCTCCTCCCAAAATGTTCGCTGACACACTTATTAATAGCCCGAGACAAAAGCACCAATTATTCCCATTACACTTTACGAGTGTGTCGTGTCAAGAAATCGTGATAGTGCCAAACATGGGGAAGATAAAAAATGAAAATAATCTCACTTTCCACGAGTTTGCAATCCAAATTATTATGTTCATGCACATTCGGCTTTCGCGTGTCTCTGTTTTCTTTTTTCAGAAGGTTTTCTGAACACTAGCTTGGTTTAATTCAGTTTGCTGTCGTGTGTTGTTTTGAACATTGGGGGTAGTTTAAATTCGTGAGTCCGAAATTCAATTCTGTTATAGCCATGTTAAGGGTTGCAAAGTAAACAGAACGGTAGTAAAATGCATTGAAAAGCATACAATATATGGGTTGTTCGTCGTAGCCGACAAACGACGTGGGTAGGCCACCGAGTATCGAGTGACGCCTTACGGCTTATCTTCCGGTATTCATTGAGATTTACCTAGTCTATTAGTAGGTAACATAGGTTAATTCTACGACAACACACGCACACACTTATATATATATATATATATAATATATATTATTATTATTATTATTATTATTATTATTATTATTATTATTATTATTATTATTATTAAATGGCATAACAGAACATTATTTTATAAATACAGATCAAAATAGTAACATAGGTTTCCCAAATAGAAAAATTCCTGTTTAATACTGGGAAATGAACATTATAAAATACTATTATAATAAAATACCTAACTATATAGTAACCGACTTTCATTACAGGCAACTCGCCAGAACTGGTTCTACAGAAATTATTAAAAACCATTGGAAAAATTAGAAATCTGTCTCTATTGAAAAGCCTGAACTCTGTGTGTTCTGAAGAAATTTCTAAAAACATTGAATGTATTTGGGTAACAACTAGTACTCACATTCATTGTTCATTTTGCGCATTTTTTTTTAAATTTCGTAAGCAAACTAAACAAAAATACTTATTTAAATGGCTAATCCCTTACAAATTCAATTTAATTTTGTTCTTTTTATTGCACTCTAATTGTTTAGTATTCATGAAAAATCAGTTCACTTTCCGGAGAGACGAGAGTTGAAACGGCTCCTGGATATATTTGTGTTTATTTTGTAAAATTTATATATATATATATATATATATATATATATATATATATATATACTACACCCTTTTATTAAACATTCCGCATTTAATGATATATATGATATATAAAATATATTTATATTTAAGATATATAATATATACTTATATTTATGGGGAAGCTTAAGAAGTGTATAAAGATCCCAGAGTTATACCGAAAAACTACAGAACGTCCTACATTTGTGAGCTTTTTGTAGGCATGTCAAAGTGCTTTTGTGAGTCTCTTGTCTGGACAATTTTATGAACCGTCCATTAGCTTTTTCTTTTTCCACTTTTCTGTCCTGTTTTTTTTTTCTTTATCGTTTTGTTGCTGCGGTATATTTTTCATTGTCATTTACTCCCTTGATCATCCTTTCTCTGTCTAAGGTTATTTTTGCTATTATTTCTTTGTGTCCACCACACAGACTTATATACTTGCCAATCATCTTCTTCCCATTTTTCTTCCACGTAGATGACGTCACGATGATTCTTCATTTGAAGTGTTGTGTCCATGGTATTTAATATCTTACTCGTTTTGTCAACATGTCTGTTTTCCGCTTGTCCATCCTAGCAATACTGCGCAGGTGTTCTTCATTTTTTTGTAAAGCTTTGTTTTTTCTACTCTGAAAAGTTTTATAAAATCTTCACTATAATTGCTGTAGAATAGATACTGCCTGGTCCAAGGCCCGCAGATATTTACATGTGAATTGTCTCGTTTGTTTACTAGTAGTGCACATTTTTCTATATCCGAAAAAATAGAAGTAGTCACAGATGCCATCATCAAAGATGATCTTTGAGAATGACTTGCGGTATTCTCTGGGGTCTGAGTGACAACAAGTCCCTCAAGATTTTCAGTACTCTTCACATCTTTGTATAAGATTTGCAAACGAATTTGCGTTATCACAACATCCGTTTATCATTGATTACTCGTTGGCAGCAACCATTGAGCTTCACTAGAAAGTGGATAGCAATAAGCTTCACCAGGGTTCTGGTCCTCTTTGCCCTCAACCAGCAGAGGTCTGGTTAGTGCTCTCTCTCTCTCTCCTCAATCTTTCCATCCTCTTTTACCCTCCTCATTTATTTGGTGTGATGCCAGTTTATGGACGTACTCATTATTATTATTATTATTATTATTATTATTATTATATTATTATTATTATTATTATTATTATTATTATTATTATTATTATTATTATTATTATTATCCGAACCCTTAGCTTCTCGATTCAGTGATATACATTTTTCCACTTGGGACAAACGTTACTTTTTACAAAACACAGTATGATGAATTCTGTCAATTATTTAAAGAATTGCCAAATTTGTTTTTGTGTAGATGTTTTTGGATTTCTCTTAAAGTAAGGTGTAAAAGAATACACACCAGAAGAATAGAGATTGTTTATAGAAAGCTTTAAAAGAAATTTGGAATGCTTGCTCTATCATTACTCTAATAATATGTATACACCTATATTGGACACTCAACAACACCAAAGGAAACATACTATGCTATGAAATCTGTCTGAACATATCTGAAATATGAAAATCATTAATGGGTTAGTTGTGTTGATTGAAAAAATGGTGAACTTTTTATTAGGAAAATAGAGTGGTCATACAAAGTTCTTTTACTTTATGTGCTACTGGGATTGCAGGAACAAAACAAATCATTGGACCAAAAAAAAATGGCCTGTTCGAGACAAACCTAATGTTGGTTAAAAAATGACATTCATAAACAACTTGTTTCAGCTGAAAAAATATTCTCGCCTTTGCATACAAAACTAGAACTCATGAAACAGTTTGTCAAATCTCTTGATAAAACTGGACAATGTTTTCGGTACATTTCATCCGCATTTCCAAGATTAAGGACTGAGAAACTAAAGGCTGCCACATTCTGTACTCCTCAAATAAGAGAATTTATAAAAGATCAAAATTCTGCAGATTCGATGAAGGAAACGAAATTGGCTAACTGATTAAGTTTTGTGGAGGTAGCTGAAAAAATCCTTGGAAATTACAAAGATAAGAATAACAAAGATATTGTTGAAAAGCTTTTCAATAACTTGCAGGTTCTTTGAATAAATATGAGCATAAAAGTGCCTTTTCTCCACAGCAATTTAAAAATATTTCCTGGCAAGCTTGGTAATTTCAGTAACAAGCAGTGGAAAAGATTTCAATAACGAAAGAATGTTATCAGGGCCGATGGCTCAGGAAAATGATGTCTGACTTCTGCTGGTGCTTAAAACGAGACAAGACGGATATTTGCCACTCAAGAATGTTTTAAAAACAAAAATTCCCGCCCTAAAAATATCTATGAGGCCATATTGTGTAAAAATTGTTTTTGTATTCAGGAGAAGAAATCAATAAACCAATGAATTTATATTAGCAGATATGTTCCTTATACATTTATGTCTAATTTTTTCAACTATTTTACAAAATTTCTTTAAGACGATTTTTATGATAAAAACTAGAACTAAACAGCAAAATGAGTAGGATTTTTGGACGCAGCCCATGTGAATTAGCCAATATTAGTTTCCAAATTTAAAACATGAGAAATATTTTTGTAGAGCTGTATTATTATTATTATTATTATTATTATTATTATTATTATTATTATTACTACTACTACTGCTACTACTACTATTTTGTTCACCAGGATGTTACCTCTCTTCTGTTCGCACAGTCGAGGCAGGGGAATTTCAGTCGTTTTACCAACGTGATAATTAATATGTCCTGATGGATTGCCCCTATGAAAACATCTTTAGGCTTCTGTATAAACGTTAAAGTCATATTTGAACAACAATAGCCAGGTTTTTTCCTTGTCCACTTCCTGCAAAACTGTGACTATGTATTTTCCTTTCATACCACTTCTGTTTTACTTTTTCTTTTTTCCCACCTTAAATTCTCTTCTAGTTAAGTTGCTTGTTATTTTTTTTAACTATTAACACACTTTTTATGTCTTTTCTTTAAGTTAAAGATGTAAACATCACTATTATTTTTTTTCATATATTTATTGTTATCCACATTTTATTCTTTTTACATATAATCCCCGACAGTACTCTTTTGAGGTAAAGCTCAGGTTAATACATTGTGCTCCTTCTCTTTCTGACTGCATTCTCTGAAAACGCCTACATGGTATCAAAATATAGCCACTCTCCATCTGTTTTCTGCACAGATTTTTCCCTTTCAGTTCTGACTCAAGAAAAAAACGTAGTATGCTCTTGTATTGTTTTACTATTATTTATTATATTTGAACTTTTGTGAATGTATATGATTTAGGAATTCTATCATAGGTATATTTTCATTAATCTACTTTGCTTCCCCGTGATAAAGCTTTATTCATTCACCGTCAACAATTTCGACACTGATTTCAGAAGAGACGTCCATTCTACATGCTAAATTCCATATCTGTGCTATTACTGAACGTGTGAACAGTCTCCACACGCATACTTCGCTGGTCTTCATACTTTGCATACAACTTAAAGTCGTCCATAAATGGGACTCTTTCATCTCCTCATTCATAACGCGCATTTCCCCTTCACAAAAATAATGATCAAGCTTAATAATAATGGCGGCAAGTTGTCGTCCTGTATAATACGTCTCTTTACAGGAACTTCCCTATCCGGCATTAATGACACCTTCCAATGTTTCCTAGTCTCTTCGAAAAAACTCGAACATTCACCGTTATTCCAGACATTTTAATCCATTCTCTAATAAAGCTATAAGAAACCATGTAATATAATTTACGGTAGACTATCTATGGAATAAATAGATTTGGGAGTCTATTCTTACAATGTCGTGGTATTACCTTTTGGCCACTCAACCTTGCCTACATCTCTTTTGTTCCTCAGCTAATATTTTGTGTTGCTGCATATATTTGTAAACCTTATATACATATACCTGTCAGAAGATTACGCGCCAATAAAAGGCAGGTGATGGGTCGATAGTTATTCACCGCAGTGTCTTTGATGTGTTTTTTTTCTGTTAAAGCATTCTTCGTTCATGCATGTTCCGTTTAGGAATTACATTTCCTGGCAGGATTTCGTCGATTTGGTGTTAAATAATTTCATACAGTAGGTAAGTATCTTTATCCAATATCTGTAAACATCATAGGTTCTGGGAGCTATCAAACTTGGAAATTTTCCTGTATTGTTTATGAACATTTTTTGTCAACTTTCAACGCACATGGAGTTACTTAAACTTACTTATCTTTGATTTATCAAATACCTTAGCATAAAGCTTTTTCGTTGTGTCATATTTCTAACAATCCAAATATCTCCTAAAACTTTCTGCATTCGTTTACATTTGGTATTTCATTTGAGCAATTTGATGTTTTATTAAATAATTCGAGAAACTACTCGATCACACAATCAAACAACATATTTCGTCTAAACAACTCAATTCTCTTTCATCTTTACACTTTCTGCCACCATTTATTGCTTTATTACTTGCATTACATTTCACTTTATACTTTTATCTAAGTTGTTTGACTTTCTGTATCTGTTTCGTATCTAATTCTCTTTTAAACCCTCTTTCAAGAAAATTCATCATCAAATTATTTATTTCTGTTGGGTTCTTTAATTAAAAAATTTTCATTGCTCTTTGAATTTACTCCACCGAAACGTTCAATTTTTATCCGTCTAAATTCAGAACCACAAAAAGTAATCGTTTATTTATAGGGCATTTTGCTTTCTTTATACTATAATCTTCTCCACTTTTTCATCAATTCCTCTTACTTCCTCATTTTCTTCCAGCACAGTCTCATCGGTTTCCCCATCATTACAAAACTACCTCGTCTCTTATTTCCTCTCCATTTCCCTACAACATCACCCGCATCCTTCTACTTCATTCTGTGGTACTTCCCCCATCATCTACACGCCTCTTCCTTGTCGCCGCTTCTCACATTACATCTTCATCAAATTTATCCTCCAGTTCTAGTAGCCATCAAGGTTTCCTTATCGCTCTAGCATATTCAATCACGCGGTGTTTTATTGATTCATTCGTCCCTCGTGTTCACCATTGTTTAAACATGCATTGTCTGTACCAGCTGGTAGGATTTTCATTAAAATAAAAAGGGTTGTTTCTGAAATAGCACTCCATTATTACCATTATTAATTCCACTTCATTCTAAAAGTTTCCAAATGACGCGTAGGTTCTCGTTACTGTACCAAAGAACCACCTGACAGATATGACCCTTCCTTTTGTAGTGCTAGCATCATAAATACCGTTATTCGCAATATTTTCGTTGGATATTTATTTCATCATTACCCAACCCCCGATAATTTTTTCGTGACACAATATCAAGGAAATTGCAAACCAAATTGTCATTCGGTTTTTTACATGATTATTAAATTAAAACAAAATCCGGTTATTTTACAACTGGCTTTTTGCGGGTGGGGGGTAAAGCTTATACTTTTTTATGTGTTTGGTTCTTATCGCGTTTATTCTTATTATTATTGGCTAACATGGACTTCACACAAGTCATTAAAGAGCCGATTGGTAACCTGTGGTGTTCTCTGGAAGCTGAGTGACAGCAAGTCTCCCCCAGACGTCCATCTATCTCCTTCGATAGCATTTGCAAATTTGCGTCATCATGATCTTTCCATCCTCCTTGACCCTTCTCAGCTCTTTGGTATCACATTTTTTAGGGGACGGTGATGAGACAATGGGAGGGATAAAAGTTAAATATTAAAACAATAAACACTCAAATATTGAAATATAATTAGTCGGCATTGCCTAATATTCTTTTGCAATCATTTTGGCATATGTCCGGTCACTCTATCTCTAGAGGTTTTCAGGCATTTCTAATGCTATCAATTCTATGAAATATCAAATACATGCTTGCGTCATTATTTTGCCTTTATCACTCTCACACTGAGCGTTTAATCTGGTTGTTTTGCTTATTTATGTTTGTCTGCTCACCGGGAATAACGACACATCGACCCGTCTGGCCTATTGAGCGAAGAACTTCTACACAGTACGTACGATAACTATGCATTTTCATATCGTTGGGTCCAGAACATTATGACTCTCGACTTATACTGTAGTACCGGCGGATCATACATTGATGAGAACCCCATTTTACGTTTTATATTTTCACTGCAGTAAAACAAAAGAAAAAAAATGAAAGGAGGAGAAGGAGAAATGGCGAAGCGGGATGCGGGAGAGCGTGTGAGTGAGTAATAGAAACAAGTACAAAATTGGTTAGACGAAGACAGAGAGATAAAAGTTTTATTGTATAGCTGGTATACACGTTTTTTTTACCCTTTTCTATTTTGTCTTGAGCGATGCCGGTAAACGTTTCTAGTAAATTGTGAAGGCTACTTTTAAGGAGAAACAGACCACACAATGAAAAAGTCAATATATTCATGAATAATAATAGAGGTGAAGTAATCTCTTGCATAGAAAAGCTGAAGGAGAAGGGCGTGTCTTTTTTCTGCCTTTCTTATATGTTTCATTATTAGTGTGAATCTATCGGTAAAGGCTTCACTTCTTCAAGTTCCCAGACTTTGCTTCTATATTTGGTGTACGTCAATTGTCTTTTGGATAGGGTAAATAGGAAGACGCACGAAAAGACCTTCTATTAGTCCCAGGAGATTCCTGTTGACAGAAACACGTGCGATGTTTCTTCGAAATCAATTTTTAACAAAGCGTAAACAAATAAAATATATAAAGGCAATGATTAGGTTTCTTTGGGAAAAGACTGCACGACACATTAGAGCTATCGGAACAAAAACCTGACAACTGAGCAACGAAAGAGAGCACCCTTACAAAAACCAGAAAAATAATTGCTTTAATCTTCTCCTTCGATATAATTACTCAGAATTTCCTATCTTCCTACACTGTGTTTGTTTTCTGTCTCAGGAAAACAGTATTAAATTATATATATATATATATATATATATATATATATATATATATATATATATATATATATATATGAATAAAAAAGAATGCGAAAAGTATAAAAGCTTATAACTTTTCTTTATTCGTTTTTAATTGGTGACGTACAGGAATAGAAAATAATAATATCATGAAAAAAAGTTATATATATATATATATATATATATATATATATATATATATATATATATATATATATATACATATATATGTTTAGAGGTACAAAATTCATATAACGATTTAAATAGAATGTGCGGAAATTTCTCGAGAGCTGTTTCGGCTATCATCTCAATAGGAAAAAATCGATAGCATACAAAACAATATTATTGTCGAAATTAAAGAGCACTACGGGAAAATTTGAATGTGTCAAAATAAGGAAAAACACGATTTAAAGAAATATTTAATCTGTAAATACGGCGTTTAAAAGCGACTAAAACTTGACACAACGAAGGAGAAAAAACAAAACCTAGGAAGAAAAAGGTCAAAGTTCCCCAAATCGAAATAATGTTTTCGTTGTCTCCTTATGCCGGCATAAAGAAGGTTTCCGAACCGCAATAGAGACAGACTCCAAAATCTTTAAATGATTTTTGGAGTCTGCTCTGTGTAACAACTCGAACCACTCTATTTAATATTTATCAGCACAGCATGGATTGTCAACCAAATGCTGGCATATAGCAGAGTCCAAGGATACGGAAGGAGGGAGACTACCGGATCCTACCCTCCCTTGTTTGATTTTAGATGGAACGTGCTGGTTTATTTGAGTTAGCAAATGTAAGGATGTTCGCCCAACAATAACAGCATCGCACTTGCATTTGACGATAAACAATATTACTAACTTGGGTGTAAGGTAAACTATCTTTGCTTAAAGAAGGAAAAACAGGTCTCGTAGTGTATACCAAACGCAAGGAAACAGAGTAGAATAACTTATAAACACTTCTAACAATTTGTTTCGACAATTTAATACTCTTATCCTCAATCCACGGTAATTATAAATAAACCGGGCACTTCGCAGACCCAATGTTAGGGGATTTGAAATCATCAACCTTTTGTCAATGCAGTATGCAATAAGGTCTAAGGGATAACCATTATTCATAAATATTTCTCTGATCTTATCAAGTTCGGTCTAATCTATTAGGTAAACATATCATGAGAGCTATATGTACCAGCGTATTAATCTAGCCGACCTTGCCTGATTTGTGTACAAAAGACGACCAGTTCCCATATAAGCCAGTAAAAGTAGACTTCCTATAAATGGTAGTGAGAAAGCCCCTTCTTGAACGTTCAACAAGAACATACAGGAAGACTATTTGATCTGTAAATACGGCGTTTAAAAGTGACTAAAACTTGGCACAACGAGTGAGAAAAAACACCTGGGAGAAAAGGGTTAAAGTTCCCAAAGAGAAATAATGAGTTTGTTGTCTTCTTTTGCCGGCATAAATCAGGTTTTCGAACCGCAATCAAGTTATCAATAGGCTAGGCACTTATGGTAGGCACATGTATATATATATATATATATATATATATATATATATATATATATATATATATATATATATATATATACAAATGAATATGTATAAATGTATTATACACCCCAAATACATACATACATATATATATATATATATATATATATATATATATATATATATATATATATATATATATAAGTATTTATAAATGTATTACTCTAAAAATGTATATATATATATATTTAAATTTTGTATATATCTAATAAATAAATAAAAATGTGAATATATAATATACTAATCATAGTAGTGGGTGATTAGTAGTAAAAGGGGTTAATCGTAATCTTCTAACTATAACACAATGATAAATTAAACAAATATATCAATTTTTACTTTGAAAACAGAAGAATCTGACGGGTAATGAAGCCATTTTTTATGACATGAATTTGTTAGCCAAATTAATCAAGAGTACGTAACGTAATATAATATTCGGAACATTCTTTTGTTCTTATTATTAACGGAGGTTGTCGTTAATCAACACTGCTGGGGAGCATCATCTTTTAAGTAGAGGTCATATGTATTTTATCTAAATTGAACGTGACGTCCAGGAAATTTCTTATTTTTGTGTTAGCTAGTATGGTGAACTGGAGGTAAACTATACAATTGTCCTGTAAGTGCCTGCTCATTGACTGATTAGGATGTGTGCGGTGGAAACTAGAAATCCGATTGGCTAATAAAAAAATCAATAGTATGTGCGTATATATAAACGCGCTACAACCATAAATTTTCGCATAAGCCTGACGAATTCTAACATGAATGAAACGCGGAATCGCTTGTGTAGCTTAATTGCCATATATATTCTCATTACTTACTACTTTGCTCTACCTGTGTATCTTGCGCTATTTAACTAAAAACTGAAAAGTTTTCACATAAAATTATATCGTCATTTATGTAATTAAATGAAGGAATATATATATATATATATATATATATGTATATATGGATTAAAAATATAATAGAAAAATCAATTTTAAAATATCTATGCGATTTAAAAAATTTTATTTTTATTTTTATGTTTTTTTCCTAACGTTATTGTTATTTCCTGATAATTCCTATTAGTAAGGAAAAGTAACATTGCAGTTCGATCAGATTTGCAAAGAGGGCAGATTTTCAGTGCCTGTATGGCAGGTTCTACTGTGACAGAAGTGATGGTTGTCATATAAAGTGGAACATTTTCACAGGGCATGGTAATCTGTGGAAAAGAAGGGAAAACTTATTCCTTAAAACACGATTCTGGAAAAAGCCGAAATTGTATAATAGAAATTGCAGAACTCTTTAAAAATTATTGTAAAATTCCATGACACAACATCAACAAAATTACAGGTATGCTTAACGCACATACGGAAAACATGTTTCAACAAAACATACTGTTCGCATAGACTTTCAAAGGCGTGCATTCAATAATAAATTTTGGACAGAAATTCAGTGCTTTCAAACTAATATATAAAAAAACATTTATTTAACCTATTCCTCACCTCTGGCTGTGTGCATTTTTGAGACATTCAAATGCCTTCAATCCAGACCGCCTTTTTCCAAATGTTAAACATGGAGATAGCTCTGTAATAATTCGAGAGGGTTTTCTATATCTTGGTATTTTTCTGGTCCTATTGTTTCGCTGCATGGAATAATCAATATCCACATTATTTTAATATGCTGGATGACCAAGGTCATGTTTTCAAGCGAAAATGCTATCGATCAAGATTATCATGCTAGCATACATACAACAACTATATAACTGAATAGTACAGAGAATATCCAGGTTTAGTAGAAAATTTAGTCTGGTTAACACAATCTAAATATTTGAACATTTTTGAATGCTGTAGTATATTGAAAAAGAGAAGTGCGAAGCGGATATCTTCCCTCTTCATCAGTGAAAGAACTGGAGATAATTTTAGGTGGACAATTGTAGAAAATTTATTTACAAACATTCAAAATGTTGGATAAATCCATTTCACGTATGTGTTTTAATAGTTATTGATAAAATTCCCAGTACACTATATTAAAACACTAGGACCTTTTATATGAGAGAGTTAGTCGACGTCTATCCTCGACTAAAATAATTGGAAAAAATCAAAGGTTTGTATTTACTAATAAAGAGTGATGGAATAAGGATAATGAAGTGAGTGTGATTACCGAGTACAGATGATTGTTTTATTGTTAAGTATTATTGTATGCCCGGGCAACAGCAACCAAATTGCTGAAAGGAAAACTTAAGTTATAAATTATTATATTTATGAAACCGACATATAAATCTGATTGTTTGGTGAAGCTGACAATTTCATATCATTTGAGAGACATAACGAAATATAATTCCGTTTCCGGTGCCAGTGAGCCCTATCTCAGGGATGTCTGCCCTCTGAGTACAGTACTAGACCGAGATGTTACGGGGTACACCTTTTGCGATCGTGAAAAAACCAGGCCTGAGAGAACTTGCAGCTTCACAGGTACACACACACACACACACACACACACACACACACACACACACACACACACACACACACACACACACACACACACGGGAATTCCCCTGAGGTAATGTACTCAGTGTTGATTGGTCTAGAGACTTACCCTGACCTAACCGTCACCTTACTACATAAACGGGTCCCCATGCAGAAATCTGCAGTTGGAGCGTAGTTTAAGCAGAAATTCGAGGGAAATCAATCGTCCCCCCCTCTCTCTCTTTCTCTCAATTCTCGAACCGTCACCAGCGCAAAATCGAGAGTAATTAATTTAATTGGGACTCAGTAGAGCTTTTGTCAAAATCAACAACTGAACAATTGTATATAATTTTATCTTGTGTATATCTATCTTGAATTAATCAGTATAATAGATAAACCGAGTTTGTCTTTCTTTTGCGTGCATGAAACTGATTCATTTGCAGTGTGATATATCTACGAAGCAGCGGCCTATCAACTCGAAAGTCGAACACAGGTCCCCTTGGGGTCTGTGACCGAGGATTAACGCGTATGTGACAAGGAGATCCCTATTAGGGATTGCCATGTTGGTGTATACATCTCTACTTATCGAGCCATACATATAGAAATATTATTTAATAACGGACTATTAATGATATCTTGCATAATCTATCGCATTAGTAATCATATTTTAATCATAATTTTAATCATATTTTCATGAAATATTTTTTTTTGCAGTTTTCTCGGAGTATATAAATTACTATCTATCTATGTATCTATTCATTAATATATACTTATCTTTATGTATCTATATAAACACGCATATGTACACACCCACGCGCACATATATATATATATATATATATATATATATATATATATATTAGTGTAAGTAAGCGAGTAACATAATTTACAAGAATGTAACGGTTTCACACAATTTATATTTAAATCGCAATGTATTAAGCAACACATGACTTTATGTTGTCGTGCTTTTCCATGTTTGAAAAATGTTCTTAGCAATACATTTAAAAGAGCTCAATGGGTTTCTATAACGTAATAATGTTATAAATATATATCACTTGCAACTAAGTTAAATGAATAAATATATATATATATATATATATATATATATATATATTACTTGCAAATAAGTTAAATACTGTATTTATCTTCTTTTCCCAAAATGAAGTCATTTCAGTATCTAGTTAAGTGCTTATTTCCAATCATGTCATATGTAAAACATTCTGAGACCAGGTAAAGTCCACTGACTGAAAAATATATTCAATGAACATGTTTGAATAGATGTGATATTTTTCTGGAGAGGGTAAAAATTGATTTTGGACAGAAAATAAAATAATACACAGCAACTGTGAGTTTATTAACACTCCTATGAAAATATTGCCTTTGGATTTAAATATAGAACTGCCCCAAAAGAAATAAATTAAAAGTACTAATAAATACCAAAAAAGTATTATTGTGTGATATATGTCAATACAAGTTTGAAACAATATATTTTAGAATACAGTCTTTTCTTTACGTCCTCAATCAATCACTTTCTGACCGACAATTTAATTCATTTTTGTCCTGTTTCTGTTGAAAGTTCCTATTTTAGGTAAAGTTTAGCTGTATTATATTTTCGATGAAGAGGCGGTGCACGTCGAAATTACTACGAGTTTCTTTCTCTTTTAGTTACAACAATCGTCAGATATTGTTGTAATGATATTCGAAAACGAGGTTACATCAAAAGGAGATCACTATCATATTCTTGTCCAGGCTTGCAAGATTGGCCTTAATAAAACAAAATTTCAACACCATACAATCTTCAGTACATATATATATATATATCTTTATATATATATATATATATATATATATATATATATATATATATATACATACATATGATGAGAGAATAGTATTGGCTTACGAGATGAGTATCTAAAACGGTCCTAATTATCGAGTTTGAAACCGACGGTACCAATGACTTTTCTCATCTTAAAAAAATCTGAAAACAAATATATATATACATACATACGTGCATACATACATACATACATACATACATACATACATGCATACATACATGCACACATACATACATACATGCATATATATTTGCCGGCAAATGTACGCAGATGTTTCTATTGGGATTTATTTCGAAATAAAAGTTCGTTCTTCTGTTGCAACTATGATAAGATTATACTTAAGATATGATGGGAATTGATTTTTCCTTTAATCAATAAAGTTTGGGGGTCTCGACAGTTGCAGAGCGTTAAACACACACATCAAAAGTAAAATATACAATATATATATATATATATATATATATATATATATATATATACATATATAATTATGTAATATTAAAATAGTTTTAATTTAAACCTATATAAAAGGTAATGAAAAAATGTTATCACATTTTACACTGAAGTTCACTTGTTTTTCTGCATATATTTTACGCCTGTATGAGTAGTTTCAGTTCATAGCTTGTAATTATTATGGCCAAGAACATGAAAAGTAAGTCCATATGCAGGCGTTTAAGAGATGTAAAGGCTTAATGTATGTTATTAAAATATATTGATAATGTTTACTTGAATCATTACATACATGTTGTAGATGAGAAAATATACGAAATGTCGGTCCTGTTTATAAGATTTCAAAACCTTTGGAAAAATACTTTTTTCTATGCGTCGAGGAGCTGGTCCGTTGTACATATTTATAATTAAGAAATCAATATATACATATATGCTATCATTGACCCAAACCACTTTACGCTTGATGCTACTAATAAAAGCCAAACATTCAGAAAATGGGCAACAATATGTGGTCATCTGCACTGTAAAGTGGTGTCTTTAACAAATAATTATAGCGCTAGTATAGAACTAATCAGCTATATAAATATGGACTCTGTTATTTAGCCTTTTGTAAATATTATTAAAGTAATACAGAACGAAAACACACACACACCTATATATATATATATATATATATATGTATATATATACATATATATATATAAATCTAAATATATAGATATATAAATATAATATCCGTATTGATTCTGAAAAATGTTATTTCTTTTAAAATGCCTTAAGCATCTGTCTCTATTCTGTGTGTTCATTGGTTTAAATGCAAATTACATATGCATCACAATAGAGCTTATACTGATTAAACTCTTTTTTATTTATTTCTTTAATAGTTTTTCGTTTCTCTGAATTTATTTTCCTACGATATGCGTTGGCTTTTGACCATCTTGTCTTGTAAGATATCAAAGAAAATATTTCTGTAATAAAAATTAAACTCTATAACCAATAGCTTAAATCAATAAATGTTATAACACCAGAATTATGTTATAATACTATAAATTTGAAATCGTGAAGTATCTTCCATTAATCATGTCATAATCGGATAATTTTTCAGAGGCTTTATGTTCTTTGTTTTGATGTTTAACCCCTGTGTCTCTTATATATCTGTACATATATGTAATAATACAGTTTTTTACCTAATATTTAATTTAATCTAATAAAAACACACTTAACGCTGAATCTCTCAAAAAGCATAACTTGTTAGACTAATGTGTTCTTTCGATTGGTGTTAGTCTCCTTTTCTTTTAATAAGGGAAGCAATTGATTTTAAAAAGAAGCTTTATTAAATTATCAATGCAATTAACAATATGAAAATTCATATTAGTAAAACCTAACCAAATACGGAATGTGTAAAACAATGATTGTACACATTACTTGATTGAAATATCACCAAACTTGATACATGTGAGAACTTCTTTGAAATATATAAACTTTGACACATAACGAAATAAAATGCAAACAGTTAGTGATAGAGTAATTTAATTACAACTTAAAGAGACATACATATCACTTAAGAACCATAAATTGCCTTTCAACACACTCTCTGTTCTATGCCTTAATGAACTACTTAACAAGAAATACGCACAGTTTGTAAAAGGATATTAAGAACAAATAAATAAATAAAAAACTCAAACACTTAACTAGTTCTCATATTCTGGCGACAAAAATGCGAAATGTCACGGCACCTCTGTATATCATGCAAGGTTACGAAATCAAGCAATGAAAGAGAAAAGAAAAAAATTCGTATGCAGAGACATTAATTAGGATATATGGAAAATGAGTCCTGTGAAAAATAATGACTGGAAAGCACAGGGTAGTCTTATGTTGGACTACTTAGAGAAAGACATCGAGAATGGACTGTGAAGATAACAGCTGGAGTTGGGAGTTGGCTAGCAGGATTTTGGACGAATATTTATTATTATTATTATTATTATTATTATTATTATTATTACTAAACCTCAGATTTCTTCATAAATATTAAAAACAAAAAGAAAATTCCCATTAATGAATTGGATATTGTTGTTTATTTTTATTACCCATCGATATATAAATAAATGTAAGAAAGTGCTATAGAGTTCGCCACACCTTTCTTCTTAAAAAGAAAAAATATTATTAGAAACTCTATATTAATTTGGAGACAATAAAAAGGAGCCAAGAGTAATCAGTCTGGTAATTTGATGCCTCAATGGGCTCTATTGATTCAACTTTAGTAAAGAACTTTGTATGCCTGTACATGTTATAAAACCTCAGTAAAACACACGAAAAATCTATATGATAGTATAGAGATTGTTGTTTCTTAATGGTAGAAAAATTCTAAGTCACTTAGATATGTAAAAATTATAATCATTTTCTTAACGAAAATGACGAGATTATGACTTAATGTAGAAATAATTCCAAACATAAAGAATATTAATTTCTTGACCGTAACATTAAACTTAAATAAAGGAACGTTTGGGTATGATTCTAAAGATTGTACTAATTCAATATATGGATAACCAATTGTTGTTTAAATTTAGCAGAAAGAAAGGAGAAAAAGAAAGGGGAAAACAGATCAAACGAACAGGTCTTACTGCGTGTGTGTCGGGCGAGGTTGGGCGAAAGAGAGAGAGAAATCAAGATGGCACCCATAGTTTTAAAAGGTTTGGTCTGGTGGAAGTCATGCAAAATCACGTGAAATTACGCAGGAGACATGTATAAAAGGAGCTGACAGGTTAGGTCGGAGAGACGGGGGTTGGTGTCAGTGGTGATCTCAAACCCGGCGGTTGTTGGCTTGCAAAGACGAATTCTTTTTTTTATTTCTTTAATTTTGTTGTCCAATGTTAAATTTTCTTTAGACTGTATTAAACAATAAAAAAGAGAATTATCAACAATCCTACAATTAATAAAATCTTAAATGAACATAAAATCTCTATTACAAGCATTAAAATATTATAAATATTGCAAATATACTAGGTAGATGTACAAAGGAGAACGATAACTGTGTCGACCTAAAAGGACGACATGCTCCCATTTTCGTTTGATGAAAACCAGTTTTTTAGTTGAAGACAATATGCTTATTGGCCAGTTTTGTACAACTCCCAGGTTCAATAGAAGCCGTCTATCATGTCTGAAATTGATGTAGAGCGAGATAGGAGATGCGCTGCTGTACAACGCATGCTCTCTGGCGAAACAAATTATGAGAACATGACCATTGCCAGCACCCTTAACGGACGGCTTAATGCTTGAGGGAACAGCTCAACACATCAAACAGCCATTTTAAGCCAGATTTATAGTCTTTGGTGTGGTTTTAAGTAGACACAAAAGTATGTTACCTCACATTTTCGAAGTTGGCTTGAAAGTCACAATTAAAGTGTAGCTGGATGTGCTGAAGAGTGTAGTGATCCCCTGATGCAATCGGATCTCCGCTGGATGTGGCATCAGGTTTTTTTAGTATTGCCTATTTAATGAAGAATCCTATGTTTTTACCCATAAGATTTCTATTAATGTAGAAAGTGTTGCACCCTTCTTGTTATCTATGTTATCTTCGTGGAATGAATTAACACTTTGAAATGCGGAGTTTAATCAGCGTGGATGTTGAGCCAATGTATATATAGGTTTTAGAAGGCATTCGTTGAATATTACTTGTAAAATTAGGTAAAGGAAGGCTGTTAGAATTATCCAGGCTATAAATATTTCGGGCTTGCGTTGTGCTTGTAGGAGCAATCGGCAATATATTCGGATAATTTATGGGGTGGTTATCGTTTGCAATTAGGGGAGAACTAATCTAGGAAAGAATTAAAAATCAGTTTTGATAGTTCACTTGAGTGTTCCTTCCCTGCATGCAACTACATTACACGAGACATTGACGCAGCTATTGTGGCAGCACTCCTAGCAAACCGTAGCACCATACACAGGGTTGGTGCCTCTATTCATGCGGCTACAGTTGAGAAGGCGAAACGGCCAATTATAACCGCAGCCGGTACTACCAAAAACTGTGCCTACTTTTAATAAGGCTTGGCCGATTATGCTGCTGCAACAAAGATATCAGGACGCGAAGAAGTAATACAACTATTGGAATACTGTGACAAGCAACTACGTAGGAGTCTTACTCTCACATCAGATAGAAAACTCAGTGACAAATCAATGGATGAGTTCATGGGGGCTACTCAGAAGCTACCCAGTCGAGGAGAAAACACAATGGTTGCACGGATGGCACTGCACAACATGCAGAATGATCGCGACGAATCAGTACGTAACTTCCGTTGTCGCATTCGAGGGCAGAGAGATATATGTACATTTGTTATTACATACCCCAGCTGAAACTAAAACGTGAACTACACTAACACTATCATACACGGTGTGCTGAGACGAGGGATTAAGGATCCTGCTATTCAATTGAACCTTTAGGGAAATATAAACCAGTACATGTCATAAGAAAAGTTGTTTCAATTTATTGAGTCTAAAGAGGCTAACAAACGATCTGCCTAAAATTGTTAAGTACTTATTCAGTAGAAGCTGTGCTGTCACCATACCAGAGAATGTAGCACCAATTCGATGAGGACAAGCAAGGATCGTGTTTCTACTGCAGTAAACGAGCTCATAGCAGAAAAAGCACAGCACGTGTCCGCAGAACTCAATGTCTAGCCTGTGGACACAAGTTTGAACACTGTTATCGAAATAACTATATCGAAAAACATATGCCACAGTAAAAGAAGTACCTAATTTTACTCGAGCAACACAGCCCGAAAAGTCCACGAAAGGGAACGCTGTTTTCAACTCTATATAACGTGAACGATATCTCATTTAAAAGTAAAACTCACAGCATAAACAGTGGTTGGCATATAGAGCAACAGACCAGTATACGACTCGATCACTACGCATATGACAGTCTTTTCAACACTTAGATTAAGAAGAACTCCAAACCTCAACAATTCATAAATCTAACGGAAGAGGTGCTTTCTGGAGATCAAACAGCTCTGGCGTGTGACTTACCGGTACGCTTTGTGGCCATTAGTTTTCAAACCGTGGTCAGAACTTGCTGTCAAATTTGCCTTGCTGGTCTCTAACTGATCCACTGGTCTAAAACTGGTCTACGTGAATCGGACCTTATCCGAGTAACCATGTTCATGCATACGACTACTAAAAGCGGCTTCAAAATATTAGTAGCGATTTTACTGCGGCTCTCTAGCAGAAATCGACATGGACAACAGGTCAAAACGAGAAAAATGGCGTATATCACTCCCTCGTAAGATAAACTATTCCTAAGCAGAGAAGCTTGCGTGTATCTAGGCTTGAGTGTCTCTGATTTCCATATCGCATATGACACGCCCAGTCAAAATGCTGCCACCATAGGTGAGACAGACAGAACACTTGCGGATGCCTAACGTGCCGTTCTCCACATGCACCACTAACGGCACCCCCAGAGTAAAAGTGAGGCTTCAGCAGTTTCTTCTTAATCTTTATGGCTCCAGCAGATTTAACACGGGTTAACATCAACAATCACTATAATATATATATATATATATATATATATATATATATATATATATATATATATATATATATATTATTATATACCAAATCATTAAAATAAATAATCTAAAAAATAAAAAAGAGGCTGAAAAGGCTGGTAAGCAAAATAAAATGATATACAAAAATAAAGGCGATACCTGAGAAAGCAAGAGGAAGAAGAAAAAGAAAATATAAATCACTACAGTCTACATTTGGGAGAATAAAAGACTTAGATTCCTATAAAAAATAACGATTAAAAAAAATTAAACATCCCAAAAATAACAATCCCCTCTTTTAAAAATCTACAAAGATTAATAATTTTCAGTATTGCTAAAGCGGCAAATAATACAGCGTGCATTTGTAAAATAGACATATACAACGTTTATTGTTAGAAGTAGAACTGATTACACAAATTTCAGATACATATGAATGAAGAGATAACAAATTTAATATAATTGTTCTGAGTGATGGCATTATTTTATAAAATCACGACTTAAATTAGAGGATAAACAAAATAAATCTATCTATGAATTTTTCGTGTAGTAAAAATGCGCGAACAGTACGAAAAATATACTCAATTATTAATTAAATCAAAGGAATTTCTATTGTAATATAAATTGGTTTAAGATGATAACCAACTCATATAAAGAACACGAAAATTTAGAATAAAGTCTCGAAAAAGGCTTAATTTTATAGCAAAATATAATTTAATATCTTGTATACAAAAATACTACACCTAGAACTTATAAAATAAATAATACTATGAATTTTGTTTACTAAAGTGTCAATGTCAAATACATAAACTTTGCCAAATGGAAAGATTTGTGGTGTAAAACCAAGCATGGCAGGGCCAAGTAATTAAATGCTTATATTTTATTAAATAGTTATTTTCAAATACAAATAAAAAATATGACCTAAAATTATAAGATTTCAGTTGCTTCAGATCCTGCACCTGCTTTGACAAAAATGTATTTATATAAACGAGAATATATATATATATATATATATATATATATATATATATATATATATATATATAATATTAAGTAATGTGATTGATAATTTAAAATTAAAAAATTAAAAAATATTGTTCTAATCTCCTTTAGATTATATATATATATATATATATATATATATATACTTCAGAATAGTTTTTTATTTAACAATGAGTTGTTATGGAAACGTGAGATTCTAAGGTTTACGAACTGGCAGTAATATTCTAGAAGTTATCCCATCTAAACAAGAATTTCTCGATATGCAAGATAGAGAAAATACATTAAATTGTAATTCAATGAATTTCAAAAAAATCTCATTGAAATGAATTTCATATCAAAGAATTTTTATTCTTCTCGGCAAGACAAATAATGCTTTAGAAAGTTAATCTCCTTAACCTACAGGGTGTCGATGTCTACCATCTCATCAGAGGAGAGAAAATATTAGCAAATATTTATAAGGTATGCACTCTATTTGCAAAATTCAGTGAGACTTCTGTTTGTAAGCATTGTTGATTAAGTGGACATTCCGATTTGTTGTTGCAGTTGCATTTATCAGAAGTCCTGTAGTAGGAGGAATTGTAGATAAAGGATATGAAAGTTTTTTTAGATCCAGCTTGCTTGGTAAAATCCATGGTATGCGTTCTTTACATCCGTTTGGTAATAAGGTCCAAGTTATATATTAGGGAATCCGCATAGCTGTGTAGATATCCGAATCGGGCAAGTGCTTGTATAAAATTTGTTTGTGGGTCCAGCGATAATAATTCAAAGTCTGGTGGAATTCTTTTCATTAGAAGTCTATATTATTTTTAGTGGGGCGAGGTGTTAATATTAGGGAGAGTAGGTAGTGGTGAGTGGTAGGAAGTGGGTGAAACATATGTGCATATTCATCCCTATATACACATGAACACACATATACTAACACACATATACACACAATATACATATATAAATACATACACACATACTCACATATATATACATATACACACATATATAAACATATATGTCTATATACATATACACACATATACACACATAAACATACATACATATATATATATATATATATATATATATATATATATAGAGAGAGAGAGAGAGAGAGAGAGAGAGAGAGAGATGTTAAAATAGAATTCAAAGAATCATAAAGTTTGACCGGTCGCTAAATTGAGGTTAGGTCGTGTTCTAGATATAGAGACTTGGTTCGGGGAAGGACAGAGCGGGAACAAGAAGAATATAGAGATAAGAATAAAAATAAAACAAAAATAAAATAAAAAAATAAAAAAGAAAATGATGGGCTAAATACGTAAATGGAATATTTCGACGGTTCAGGATTTATACTAGTTTCATCTTAAATCTCTTTGTCAGTTTAACTCGTATTTGTTCCGTCAACTCAAGTTATGTATACTGCTCATGAGGTGCGAATTATTATTGATTTTACACGTATCTATATTTCCCTTAGAAAGGAGGATTGACATAAGGTTTAGAATATACTAAATTTTATGGGCTAATTGTGAAACCAATGCTAAGATCATTAATGGAAGGTTTTATCTTTATTTTATGATCCTTACGGCAATTGTTCAATGCTAAATAAGCTAAAACAAATATAATAGAATAATGATAACACCTTACTGAAAAACCTTTAAAATCAGTAATATCCATAACATTATGCTATTTAATAATATTTAACTGGGGGAATTTTCTACAACTGCATTCAAACACACACAAAGTTACCTATAAATATATGAACACACACACGCACACGCACACATATATATATACATATATATACATACACATACATAACGTACACATGCATGCACGCATACAATATATATTTTAGACACACGCAACATAGAGTGTATACACACATACGCTCACTTATCTTATATATACCCACATCTAAGCCATACATATAACACGTATGTCCACATATACCTTGATATACTCTCATATATACAAGAATATATATTTAGACATAAAGAAAGTATACCATTATTTAACACTATTATGTATAACAATACTTATAATTAGTGTAGGTAACTTACCTAAGTTTATCATAGATAATTTTAACCCATACACTGCTAATTTAACATGAATAAGATGAAAAGAGTGGGATTGTGTAACTATGGTTATATAATTGAATTACCCTAGTACTAACAGGGATGACGCATCATTGAGTATAGTTCTTTCTTGTTTATACGTGTGGATCTGGAGATTACCTTGCAATGGGGATTTTTACTCTTTTTCTGGTTAGTAGATGGGGTGAAATTTTAAATTCGTTAATTAGGAAGCTACATGTTTTTGGAAACTCTAGTATAATTAGATCTTAGAGTGGAAATTACGTGTAAGAGATTTAAAGTGTAGTAATGTTAATGTGTTTATAGTAAGGCCCTACTAAACATGTGCATATATATATATATATATATATATATATATATATATATATATATATATAAAGAGAAAGTTATTATACTGGTTAAAAGAGGTGATTAAGAAACTATCTTTGGAAAATGAACATTATTATATTAGCAAATAATAGTTTAGATTTTAATAAAGACTGGTGTGTATTCAGTCCTTTGTTTTTACCTATTTATCATTTATACAAAGAGTGTATGTTATTTAATTTTAAGGTGGCTGCATTTAAATTTTTTCTTGTGTTTGCATCTGGTCATTAGCTCATTCTTGGTATTTATGATGGGTTTGTTGAAGGTAATGATGTTTAAAGAAAACATCATCACCAACTATAAAAAATCGGATATAGATCTAATCAAAGACATCAATTTAGATAGCAAAAACATAGCTGACACACTTAACATCAGCAAGAGAGTCGGAAAACTAGCGATCAAAAAGCCTATATAATGCTTAAGGACCACAAACCCAACTTCGAGGGAAAACCTCAAACTAGGGTCATAAACCCCACTAAGCCCGAAATAGGAAAAATTAGAAACCGAATGCTGGAAAGAATTAACTTACAAATTAAAACCAAATACGAACTAAACCAGTGGATACATGCTAAAGACACCATAACATGGTTCAACAACATCCAAAATAAAAGAAGGCCGCCTTCATCCAGTTCGATATTGAAAGCTACTATCCTTCCATATCAAAGGAACTGTTTGACGAAGCTTTGGAGCTTGCCTCTCTACTCTCCGAAATGGGCATTATAAAAAATCCAGAAAAACAGTCCTAATTAGCCAATACACCTAATGGACTAAGAAGAACGAATCCGGATCATTCGACCTCTCAATGGGAGCGGAAGATTCAGCAGCAGCAACTGATGTGGTCGGTCTTTTCATTCTATACAACCTAACTAACACTATAAAAAACAAAAACATAGGACTATATTGAGACGATGCCTCATAATAGTTGAAAACTCAAACGGACCCAAGTGTGAAAAAACAAACAAACCTTAACTAAAGAAATGAAGAGAATAGGCCTAAAACTAGACATCGAATCCAACATAAAAACCCTCAACTTTCTCGATGAACCTCTCAATCTCTCAAGCAACACATACGAACCCTACACCAAAGACAATATTTACCCACTGTATATACACCCGCTATAAAACCACCCAAAACATATAATAAAACACATCCCCACATCTATCAAAAAAAAGACTTAGCACCAACTCTTCCAAAATCGAAATTTTTAACAAACCCAAACCCTTCTACGAAAAGGCATTTAAGGAAAGTGGTCACCCAAACACTACCTTCAATTACATTAACCTAATCCACCCAATACCCAAAACAAGAGAAATAGAGCTAGGAAAATAATTTGGTTCACCCCCCTTACATACAATGGTCAAAACAAAGCTTGGCACTAAATTCTTACAAGTAATAAACAACCACTTCCAACCCAACCATATGCTACACAAAATCTTCAACAAAACACAATTAAACTCAGCTACAGTTGCACGGACAACCTAGAACAAAGACGAAAATACAAACAACACGGACAAGAACAAGTACAACTGCAACAACAAATAGGAATGCCCACTTAATCAACAATGCCTACAAACAGAAGTAGTATATAAAACCACAATCGCACCTAAAGAAAAACTAAACGACAAAAAACATTATATTGGCATAGCCGGCACCTCATTTAAGGATAGATTCAGAGTACATAAATGCTCCTTCAAAAACCCTAACCACCCTAACAAAACCTCACTAACTACACACTATCAACATCTAACCCCCCAAAAAACTTACAACAACCATTAAATGGGAACTCCTTAGAAAATATAGCACATGTAAATCCCTAAACTCCCCATGTCTCCTCTGCCTAAACGAGAAAATCCTTACAACCCCAACATCTCCTACATGCAACCTCCACGACTTAACACGGACATTGTTTACATAAAACTATGTGGATTCACACGTGCACAGGTAAGTACGCATGGAAGTGTACAAGTAACCGGTGCCTCATGTGTATGACACCCCAATATAGCCTACCACCTAAACTGATCGATAATACCGCAAAAAACCCAAAAAACAAGTATCCCAACTTAAAACAATAACTACATTACTCAATCCCCATATAAACAACCTCAAACTGCTCCTAAAAATCTATAAACATGGCTACCTAGGACCACTATCCCGGGTACGTGGGCGTTTATTAATGCGTATGTAAGTATATGTGGATGAAACCTGTGCCCACATTTACGGCATGTCACGCTATATATCCGTATGTATATGCGTACGCACATATCGATGCTTGAGGGAGTGTGGGTATGTATCTTTGCAGATGTACATAACGAGATCCTATCTGTGTGCATATGTGTATGCGGGTATGCATGTATATCTGTGTACATGCACGCGAGTGGGGACGTGCATCTGTAGGTATGTATACGTATGCGGTGGAGTCCGCCGGCGCTCCCGTGTGCACCCACATCTAACCAAAACAAAAAAAAAACACACATGAAAATGAAAATATTATGTATCTGACTCTGGGAATGAGTTTATGCTCATATCTATGTATAATCATGTCTACATCGAACGAAAGTATTGTGCTCATGCACCCACAAATGAACTTAGATTTAAATCTATGTAGACGAATATGTCTATACCAATAACTGTCTGTATAACTGGGTGTGTATGTGTGTGTATACGCGCACGTGTACGTCTACGTATGCGTCCGTGTGTACGTAGGGTACCGATGTATATGTACACGTACCCATGTATACGTGTGTGGATGTGAGAGTATATGTGCCCGCTGCCTGCTGTCCACATAGTATGGGAAAACGTGCAGCTGTGTATATATGTCGATGTATGTGTCCACGAGTAATGGTATATGTGTGTGCACATGGGTTTGCGTGTATGCGTGGGGATACAGGTATGTCTGAATCAATATGCGCACATGGGCCCGTGTATACGCCTCCTTGGGGGTAGGGGCGTCGATGCGTGTATGTATCTGTGTATGAGGGCATTCATGCTTGCGCACACGTACCCAATTTTAGCGCCTTAAGGAAAATTTGACGTAAGCGGGAGCGACGCTGGTGTCTATGCATGCATGCGCACATATGTGCATATATTTGCACGCCAGGATGGTGATGTGTGTGTACATGTGAGCATTTCTCAAAGTATATGTGTATACGTGCGCATGTGTGTGCTCGCGTGCGTGGCCGCTAACTAACCCTCTCCAAACAATTAACACCAAATAAAACCAAATAAACCGAATCATAGCCTCCCCCGCCTTCGAACCTAAGCGAACACCCAACAGATCAAGACATACTTATCAAGAAATCATCTCACCAATGTGACGCCAAAAACCATAACATTAGGACTCAAATTTTAAAGTAACCCTCTCCTCCTTCCTCCACATATTCCCCTTCTCCCTCCATGTATCACTATGCCCTCAGCCACACCATAAATTAACTTCCCAGACCCTCCCCCACAAGTTTCTTAAACTCCAAATCTGAAACATTACCGACATACTAAGCACCCCCTCCCATCTTTCCCCCTTGTTCCCTTCCTCTTTTTCCCCGCTCTTCTCGCACCCATCCCCTGTTTACTCTTTCACTTTTTCATCCCATAACAACGAACATTTCTGTAAAAGTCTGAGGAAGCGACAGACGGACAAAAAACGGCCGCGTAGCTGAAACAATAATGTAACTTAACAGAAAGATACGATAATAAAAAATAGAACGTATATATATATATATATATATATATATATATATATATATATATGTGTGTGTGTGTGTGTGTGTGTATTTGTACGACAGAACACCACTTTCGAATTTTCTATTGTCTAGAAAATTTCTTCAGAAGAAGTTGATTTAACCCCGCTATGCTGAGTGCTGTCACGGATTTTTTAAATTATAATATAATGGGAATGTTCGTGGGTGTATATAAAACGGTAACTCTCAGTAAACAGACAATTTCATGGACATATCTGAGAAATAATGACATTTTATAAACTGAAGACGTAGACGAAGCGTAGGCAGCACGTGTTTTTATCTTATTATACAGGGAAAAACACCGACATCTATTTTTTTTTATCTGTATGCCTTGAAAGGATACGTATTTTGCTATTAAATAAAGTTGCGTAATTATCCATTGATTAAAAAATGTATTTTTGCGGCCAAAAAAAGAGGCAAACACAACCACGCATTTTTCCACTGCCAGAAATGATGACATAATGACATTTATTGATGTTTCTTTTCAATTAGCTACCGTCATAGTTGCCAACTTTATATATATATATATATATATATATATATATATATATATATATATATATATAATTATATTTATATATATATATGTGTGCGTGTTTGTGTGTTATATCTATAATAATAAAACCGTATTTTATCTTTTTGTTTGTTTTAAATTAACATCATAGCAGGTGAAGTCATATATGGTAACGATATATGTTCACCTTGTTTGTTTACACAAACGTCATATATGCTGTCATAACAGTAGATATCATATATATTTAGCTTATAGTCAATGGTGGCATATGATAATAGTATATATGACGCCATCACATGTGTCATATATAAAGTACATTGTTTTAATCTGGCAATACCGTGTACATATATATTTTACATGTATACATGTATTTTTTATATTTTTTCAGATAGGTTAATTTTTTATTGTTTTTTAATAAGTAAAATTTTGCAGCAGCGAAAGTTGCACAAACATATGGGGTGTGAAAATATATTAAAAAAACTACATGTATAACATCAACCGTCGGAGTAGCATTTGAATCTATAGATGCCTTACTTTTATAAACGAAAACCACCTTCTGTTAAAGATTTACATATGAAATTATTTAGTAAATTACATTTTCATTTCTTACTAAAAGTGTACAATATTAATGTATATAAACTATATAATAACTAGAGCTATGAGAAGAGAATATTCTTTTCATTATTTTTACTCACGGGTATATATCAGTTAATCTAATATATAAATCTCACTGTGTGTGTCTGTCTCCGTTTTAAGATTGTATTCCCTCCTATACGCATGGTAGTTTGACGGCGTGCAGTAGCTCAAAACGTTGCATATCGGGTGTAGAATTTTATTAGGAGTGTTTAATTGCTTAAAACAATTGATGAGGGATCAAAAAAGGTGTTGAAACTTGAAAGAAATGATAACTTAACGAGCATAGCGACAATGCCATCGTTTGCGCATGCACAATCTGTAACAGAGGTTTATTTATTTATTAAATTTACCAGATTATACACGCAGTTGTTTCTTTGGTGCAACGCGTAGCGTCATCGATTACTAATACCGATATTGCTGGTTTGGGCTCACCCATTTCTTTCCTTTTTTTTGTTACATTCCGATATTCTTGACTTTTAAATGTTACATAATAATTATAAAAGTACACTTTTATATAAAAAATACGGAAAATTTTTTTGCTGCACATAATGAAAATGTCATATTACAAATAGATAGGATATATTATATATCGGCTTATTTATTAAATTCCAATAATCACGTAAATAGATCCAGTAAAAGAATGCTGTATTGAATTCATTACTAAACTATTTATCCGATCATTATGAATTTTAATTATGTGTATAAGTCTGTATATTTGTATTATTGGATTCGCTCCTAAATTATTAACTTTTTAACTTCAGACCAGCTACCTGCATATACATCTAAAATAAATCTAAACATGTTGGCCAGTTATTTCAGAAAGATAAGTTTTTTTAATATATAAACACATAAGTTGTGTCGCCAAAGTAAGCCATCTTGCCTGATTTTAAGTTCCAATCCTCAATACTGTATTTTTAGGATCTACTTTACCATTTAAAGCCCAAATAGCATAATCTAAAAGCAGCACTTGTCGTCAATGAGATTACTGTCTTTGTTTGAGTAGAATAACAGCTACCTAATGGCTACTTATTGGTACAATCCAACTTAGAAAAGTGTTGGCAACTGCACATAATTATCCGAGTCATTCGTGAATAGTGTTAGTCTCTGTATACTTCCATGAATAGATTAAAATAATGCCCTAAAAAGAAATTCATTTTGATGTAAATAGAAACCAATTGTATCTTCTATTTAGTTTATTTTCTAAAGATATTACCAGCTCTGATTTACACCGAATATTTGTGCTTGTGTTATCTAGAGGAACAGCCTTTAGCGTAACTACATGGTTCTAATACATCGATATGGTGATCTGCTAGATTAGCATCAATTGCTTCAACAGGGTCGACCTCTTAATTTCAGCCCATTTTCTTCGTAAATGTCAAATAGTTTTCTCTGCGTTCTAGCTGTTCATCGAGTTAATTTCCATTTTCATTCAATCTCATAAAAAGTATTTTATTATGGCTTCCTCCAACACCAATATTTCGAAGTTTTTGTATTATACTTCTGATAAACTTTATTTTGTTTTTGATTTTTCCCTATAAAATGTGGGCTTATCCCAAAAAATATTTTTAAATCTGTACATTGTTTGAGAAGGCTCACAGACTGCAAGTATAATATAAAGCACTCGCAAGATGTGCACCTAAAGTTGTGAAAACACCAATCCTTGTAGATTCAGTTGACTAACGAAGTGTTTGTATTAGTCTATAAATACGCTAAAAGTCTTGACATGCCTCACATGTTCCATCAATGTCATCGCTATTTTCTGATAGTGCAGAAATTATATTTTGATCATAAGTGTTGAAACAATAAACGATAAATCAAGATAACTTTTTCTCAAACAATACAATTTTAGATCTTCTCTCGGCAGCTTTATAACAGGTGGCAGGTGAAAATTGCTGTTGGGTTGCCCTTTATTTCTTTGCTTCTTAAACAATTCTGCTTTTCCAGTAAAAACCCTCAAGTATAAAATTTAACCACTTTCAATTCTAATCTACTCTGATCTCATCTCACATAAAAATCAATATTGTAAGCATTTCTTTTCTCATTGCTTTACATAAAAATTCGTCATAGAAATTAATTTAATTCAAGATTTGTATGATATAATAAAACAAAATAACACGAATTAAAAACAAAATAACACGAACATAGAAAATAAACATAGATTCTGATTAGTAAGACAGGTATTACTCACTACTTAGCCTGATTTTTTTCTTCAGTTTACAACTTGCAATTGACAGACAAGATGTAACATCAAATAATTTATCACGTTTCTTATCAGAACATTTTATTTAACAGTAGACACAGATTTTCTATTCATTTGTTAGACCTTTTCAAAAGTCTGTGTTCTGCAGTTTATGTAAAATCCACGATTCACAAAAAAATGAACTGCTTCTAAATACATATAGTATTGTTAGCCATTAATTGTAAAAGAGCAAATATATTCATAGTTGGATGAGAATATTCCATATAATAGTTATATTTGAAAAATAAACAGAAAGTAAGAGATTATGCTTTCTTTGATGATAAAGGTTGACCCACAAATGTTTTTAAATTAGCAATGTTGGTACCAAACAGTTCGTTCCGATTCATAAAAAACTATTTGTAAAAATATTTGCAAACATATATATTTTACAATATTGTAAGAAATAAAACAAAACAATATGGTGAGAAATAATTTATTTGTTTTAGTTTGTTAAGATATACAATACAAAAATATAATAGTTGTTCATATATTTGTTGTAAACCCCAGAAAAAATGTATAGCATGTAAAGAAAATCGATTATGTGTAGTGTAGATTAAACAATCGAGTAAAAAGGTCCTAATGTTTAAGTTATTTTAAATGAAATATTTCGAAATGTGTCTTTAAGCGATGCCCATATAGTTTTCTAAAACAAGGTAGATACATATAACATGCAAGCCTTGTTCTGCTTCCCGGTTGAATGCAATATGATAACATTGAAATCCAATGTAAACCAATAATTTTTTACACCATCAACGATTACAATCATAAATTCATTACCACTTATTCTCGCGTGACGTACGGGTCTTGATGTCTCCCACAACCACACACACACACACACACACACACACACACACATACACACATATATATATATATATATATATATATATATATATATATAAATGACTGAGTAATTTGGTAGAGACTGAATAGGTCAATTTTATTTTAAACTTTGAGGACAATTTTGTTCGCTAACATTTACTGTTTTTGTCTCAAATTGAGTTAAAAAGTTGGATTCAAGCCCATTAACCTACATCAAAATTTCAAATTTTTAGTCGCAAAATTGTCGAAGGAGTGTGGTAGATGTTTCGAAGGCCAAATCGTTGAGCTGTAGGGAAATTTACACACACAGATACGCACGACGACAATTTCACTTATATATATATATATATATATATATATATATATATATTTAGTAGGAATGGTAATTAATAAAAACTGAAGAAAGTGCTCAATACTGTTGTAGGGCACATATGCGGTTTATTTTTTATTACCGTATCTTTCTGTTAAGTTACATTATTATATCAGCTACCCGGTCGTTTTTTTTCGCCGTCTGTAGCTTAATCTTAAGTTTTTGGCGTCTGGTTGGTGAGATAATTTCTTGATAAGTATGCCTTGACCTGTTGGGTGTTCGCTTAGGTTCGGAGGTTAAGAGATTAGATAGACTGAGATTCGAACCTGATAAGCAAGGTTCGGAAATAGATTCAGGAAGGAATTCGCATTGTTCAATTTAGATAAAATAGTAGATATGTTTGAGTAAAAGGAATGTTGATTGTTCTATTCTTTTTTTATGAAGACTGAATATAAATGAGGCCAGAAAGAAGAACGAACAATAGCAAATTTAAATATGTCGAAAAATAGATTAGAGAAAATTCATCGTCTGCAAAAGTGGTTTGGAAACGTGCCAAACAAAGTATGTTTAGACCGCATGAGTTCTCCACGAGGTTCAGCACGTTTTGGTTTGTTTATTTGGTTTTTATGTGTTGTTAATTGCTTGGAGAGGGTTAGCTAGCGACCGCGCGCACGAGCACTCACATGCGCACGTACACACATATATACTTAAAGAAACGTTCACATGTACACATATATCTCCGCCCTGGCGTGCAAATATATGCACATATGCGCGCATGCATGCATAGAAACCCGCGCAGCTCCCGCTGACGTCAAATTTTCCTTAAGGTGCTAAATTGAGTACGTGTGCGTAAGCATGGATGCGCTCATACACACATCGAAAACCATACCCCCAAGGAGGCGTATACACGGGCCTATATGCGCATATTGATTCAGACATACTTGCACCCCCACGCATACATGCAGGCACATGCGCACAAACAGATACTAATACTCGTGAACACATACATCGACATATATGCATATATATGTATGTGTTCACGAGTATTAGTATCTGCATGTGCGCATGCGCTTGCATGTATGCGTTGGGGTGCAAGTATGTCCAACCTAATACATGTCAGCGGGAAAAAACAATAATAATCACAATAAAGACAACTAAATAGACAGAGATCATACAAAATTAAAAAAAAACGCTAAAGCAACAAGTTACAAACAAAAAAAAATTATAAATAAATAAATAAAAATAAATAAAAATATAAACATGTTAATTACCTAATCAGACCATGCATAAATCCCCTCCTCACATTTGCTCGAAGCCCCACACAGCTATCCAACTTCCGCTCTATCATCTAGCATGCTTTGAATCGATCCGTCACGTCTACCATTTGAAAAGGGATTTTTTTTCCGAAATAAATAATGGATATTGTCGCTGATGTAACAAGACATCTGTACCTAATACAACTGAATAAATATATGAAATTATAGACATATATGGATGTACTTATGGATTTGTAAATTGCCATTTATTTTCGTTTCCCTTCACCAACAACGACTATAATTCATTACTCGAGTACTATAATTTATTCCTCGCATTGTGATAGCCTTCTAAATCTCTACTATATATATATATATATATATATATATGTATATATATGTATATATATGTGCATATATATGCATATATATATATCATAATGTTTTTAGGGCTACACCATTTAAGTATTGCAATTAGGAAGGGCAGACTTTTATGATTCATGATTGAAAGTAAATTTGTAATAGATATATATATATATACATACATACATATATATATATATATATATATATATATATATATATATATATTCCTTTACCTTCTCTCCAAAAAAAGGGGTAAAATGGGGGAACGGGAAAGCAAAGAAAGAGAAATGGGGAGCCAGCTGCCTGGTTTCGACCCTCGATTCTCCAAGCTGTATCGAGTGACTTTTTAAACAAAGGATGAAAAAGCGATTAAAATTGCGTTTTATTCAATTTACGGGGACAGAAAAAGTGGGGAAACGATTAAAATAAAACAGCGTTATGGTCGATACCCTAGAAATTAATCGTGTTCAAACCCAGGAGGTATTTCCTTTGTTTGCAAAGGGAGGGTTTTCTAAGTTGAACATAAATAGTCTCCAAGATCTTAAGGTGATATAGTGAATGAGCACGATTAAGAATAGAAAAAGAGTCCGTGCTAAAGTTTGCTGCACAAGACGAGTTTTAATTTAAAGGATCAGTAATTAAGGCCCCGTATTTGTTAATAAGAATGTCCGTGTCCCGGTAGAGTCCATTCTTAATTTTACTGGGTACATGTTGTTGGATTCTTCCATCTAATCTTAATGTCGTTCGACACAAGTACGTCACACCGCAACCACATTAAAAATTGTAAATAACGTTACTATTATGGTGGGGGGGGTAGAACGTCTTTTCGAGAAGATAGTAATAAAGTTCTCATAGAGAACACAACACGCACATTGGCAGCAAAGCGGCATCTATGAACTGCTGAACTTATTTGTTTGGAAAATTTCTCACTCATTTTTTTAGTTTTTTTTCTCCCGTAAATTGAATAAAACGCAATTTTAATCGCTTTTTCATTCTTTGTTTTAAAAATTCCCTCGATACAACTTTGAGAAGCGAGGCTCGAAACCGATCAGCTGGCTCCCCATTTCTCCTTTTTTCCTCTCCTATCTCCATTCCCCCTTTTTAGAGAGCAGATAAAAGGAATATATATATATATATATATATATATATATATATATATATATATACAAATTTTCTTTAAATCATGAATCATAAAAGTCTCCCCTTCCTAATTGCAATATATATATATATATATAAATATATATATATATATATATAAATATTTATATATATATATATATATATATATAAATCACTAGAAAATAACCAACATCTATAAATATGTATGTACATACATTATACAGACTTCCACTGCGTTACTCAGTACTATTTAAATGTTGTACAAACTTGCATTGTATGTCAAGTAAATTATAAAATTCATTACGTACGCAGTTCTTTTTGCTTTTGTTTATTTATTTTATGCCAATCGTATTTGCATTATTTTATGCTTGACTCATACGATGTGGGTTTATTTGAAATTTAAAAAAATTGCGTAACTTGTTGAAACTTAACCACTTTTTAATTGTCATTTACTTTTTTATTGACAAGTCTAAACGTCGCTTATCTTCGATTATTTGACGTAGGTTACGTGCAATCGCAGGAGAACAGATATATGACTATCCGCAGTTTTTCTGAGATGTGGCTACAAAACTTACACAAACATCTGCAAATATAAAAACGAAACACTGACTTGCCTGCTCTCAACTGGAAAACCAGTCCAATGTAAACGCGCTTGCAGAATAAAATATGATTAAAAAAAACAACTACGTAAACAGATAAACTGTCATATAACGAAAATATTCAAATACACGCAAGCTTCTTACGTTCAGAATTGACACAAATCTTTCAGTTCACTATACTAAGGAAGTGCTAACATTGAAAGCAAATTATTTCACTATATATTAGCTGATATTGAATGGAATCATAATATATAACATTTTCCCTCAAAATAATTAGGAAGAGTAAGGCAATGCCTCTTAAAAAACATATAAGAAAATATACTAAACCTAAAGAAAAACGAAATGAATCTAATTATTTGTAAATAATCTAATATGATAAATATCTTTTTATCCAACAATAAGTTTCTGAATTGAAAATTTCTCTTTTTTCATTTCCACCCTTAATTAGTTGGCACACAATCAGAAGACTCTCCTCAAGATAATGGATCTTTATACAATGTTAGATGAATTCTTTTAAGTTTTTATTTTAAGCACTCAGTCCTTTTTGTCTCGTCTATGAATATTTGATTTTTCAATCATCTTTCTCTTGATTCAATGTTTATATCTACTAGTGAATCCAACCTACAAGGGAAGACCAGTTTCTTCTTGCGACTTTTTTATTAATGCATAAATAGTATATCCTGCTTTGATCACGGCAGTTAATACTGTTTGATACATATTTTAATTATATTTTCACATTAAATACATATTGCATCATATGGATATTTTTTTATTCCACAGTGATATTATATTTGATTAAAGGAAATACCTTCTCTTACGCTTATAAGTTAGCACACTGCCACTCGTTGAAAAGGAAATTTATGTGAAGATGAACATCGTCTACGTTCAGCTTTTGTCTTTGCTCTTTTTTAATTTAGTTTCATGTAACTTGAAAAGTCTTATATACAAATTAAGCCACCCACTTCTACAAATTATTTATATCAATACATTACGTCCAATAAAAAGGTCGTCCTACAAAAAGGTCAAATTATATCGATAGAATATTAAATGTATGTATGAAATGGAACACGTACATCAAGTCCGTTGCCAAGGTCGCTGGAAAGATGGTGGGATCCTTCTACCGCTCCAAAAGATATCTCACTACTGATGCAATTCTCTATCTATATAAAAGCCAAGTACGCCCAAGGATGGAATACTGTTGCCATATCTGGGCAGGAGCTGCTAAAAACAGCATATCCTGCCTTGACAGAGTACAAAATAGACTTCGTGGCTTAGTGGGGGATGCCCTTTTCTCTACCCTGCAACCTCTCTCCCACAGAAGAGACGTTGCGAGCCTATCCTTGTTTTATCGTTATTTTCATGGCAGGTGCTCGTCTGAACTCCAATCTCTGGTCCCCCTTCGCCAATCTTTCACGAAAAACACCCGTCTAGCATAATCCACTGTGAAAAATTTCCCCCACTCTATATCTGTGCCTAAATCAAAACGCGGATTCCATGAACAAAGCTTCTTTCTTAGAACTGCACGCCTGTGGAACTCTGTTCCGTCTGCCTGCTTCCCACCGGACTACAACTTCGATGTCTTCAAGTCCAATGTTAACAAATTCCTAATGAACAACCCCCTTAAGTAAACACTTCATCAAATCTCCACACTAACGTAATGTACTTGCAATAACCCTTATCCCTGAGTGGCTTCCAGGCCTTGATAAGTGGTGATCACTGTGTAAACAAAAATAATATGCTACAAAAGTTTCCTGAGACAATATGCTTATGAGCCATTTTATCGATCATATATTAAATACACTCGGTATAATTATCTTTAATAGTGCAGTGAATAAAGGGCAGTCAGTAATTCCTCCACTGAGCAAAACCAGAAGGTTGCATACACGGCAATGGAGAAGGCTCAACTGCTTGTCCGGCGATTCGCCTCCAATTCCACCTTAGAACTAACAAACAACTATCCTGTATCTCTACAAGGTCCATGCATTCTACATTCGCCCACGAATGGAGTACTGTTGCCACATCTGGACTGTTGGATTTACCGCTGGCCGCTCCCTCTTAGGTATGGGTTAAAAAACGAGTTGTCAATCTAATCGGTCCTACTTTGCCAACTAAGCTAAGCATCGCCGCAATTTTGCATCACTGTACTTGCTTTACAAATATTTTAATGGAATGTGTTCTGATGAACTCGTTTAACGTGTACCTCCTCGACGTATATATTCCCAACAACCCCGCTTAGAAATAAGATTTCACTACTTCCCTGTTGAGGTTCATAAATGCATGATAAATTCCTGTTCTGATAGTTTTTTTTACTCGAAGAGCTAGACTTTGGAATTCCCTTCCCGCTGCCTTCTTCCATGGTAGTACTAATATGCATAAGTTTAAATGTAACATAAACAAATATCTTGTTAATCTTTATTAGACATGGCCATAAATAGAACCCTCTTACCTCCAAGTAACGATAAGTTTTGTAAGGGGCGAACATGAGTAAAAAAATAATACTAATTTCGCTTTATTATATTCTAGATGAAAAAAAGAGTGATATTTCTTACATCTTGAAGTTCTAATATTCACTTAGACTATACCACCAGTGTCCTACGACATACGAGATATTCAATGCATATAATTGTATTCGATCTGCTACTGCATGAGAAACTCTGCCATCGATATTGCAAGAAAAGTTATCTGGAACATGGCCAAATTACAATAATGTTAGAGGCATTTTTTTCGCATCTGCTACGTCTTTATAAAGTCGCTACTCGCCTAGTGAATTCTCGACTAGCTCTCTTCTGTGGACAGTGTGCAAAAAAATGATGTAAAAGTTAATAGTGTTCGTACAGTTTAATAAGCTTAAAATCTTATCACAACTTTACAAGTGTAAGACTCCGTGATTTTTTTACAGATATGTTGCTAGGGCGAACTGCAATTTCACAATCTTTTAATTCTTAAATTTTATATAACGACATATTTTTAATAAAAGTATTTACGAGCGGCCTTCCCTTTCTTTTGTAATAGGAAAATCAATTGGACTTACATTTCGTCTTAGACAATATATTCTTAATAAAACAAAACTGTAACCATACATATTATAGATATAAAATGTTATGTATTATGCGGTTGTAACGAATTAAGTCGTTGTATTTCTAAACCGAAAAACGTTTTCTATACTGTAATTTTAGGTCAAAAAGATGCACACGTGGCATATAAATTTCTATTGCTGCTCTCCCTCCAGCTGGTCTTCATCGCATGTCATCTCGTGCTGTTCTCGCGTGAAGAAGCGTTACGTGTTACTTTAGTGTTCAAGCATGGGGGGGCGATTCTACATTTACAGCAGAGACACGTATTTTCTTTTAAGCATGTTTTAGTCTCAACATAAACTATTATAAAAGGACAATACATTGACAAATTTCATTCATAACAAATAATCTTTGTTTACATGCTCGTTTATGACCGATATAGCTTCAAAAACATTAATCGAAGTTATCAATATTGTAAATGTGCTTTATAAAGTGTGCAAGCAACGTAACACTTATTGTTTAGTCAATTATTTAGTTTATCTGCAACATCCATTAATCCCTGAGTGGCTTCCGGGCCTTGATAAGTAGTGACCGCTGTGTAAAAAAAAGATGCAGCTTAAAATGAACAGAGAAACAATTCTTGTATTTACTATATCTTTATTAAACTTTGAACAGGCCATGCAGGAAGTACTGTTGTTATATCTAATCAATTGCACAAACAAATAGTGGCTTCCTCTTAGACACTGTGCAAAACAAGTCATAGTAATAAAACAATACGGTGCGCAAAGCTCAGCACTTTATTAAACTATATCAATTTTTCATCTCTGTGCTCGTTTTTGAAGTACTTCAAGGAATTCTACCTGTGCTAAAATGTAATTTTACATAAGTACAAACAATGCATCTAACCCTGACTCGTAGCAAAACAGTCTACTTCGTTGTAGACATTTCTAAATGCCGGACGATTTTCTATTCTCATAGAGTCTTCCATCAGAATGCTTGCCTTTGCAATTTCCTGTGATGGTTTATGTTTCCGCAGTCGTACCAGCATTCGGCAAATAGAAATATAATGTGAACAAATGTATTGCATAAAAATGAAGACAGAAACAAGAGTCCAACAACTTCGATTACCCTTTATCTCTATAAAAGAATTCCACCGTGAGTTTAGTATCTAGTACAATAACAATTAATCGCTCGCTCTCTCTTTCTCTCTTAAACAGCATCATTGTATTACTTTTATACGCACGTGCATGGAAAGCTCTCCGGGGAATTTACTGCACATTTACATTCCTAAAAGAAATAATACCCACCGGTGTCGTAGCAAAAAGTAATTATTTCAAAGCAGAGTTGTTTAATCCATGGAGATTTTTTATTCTGTTCTTTTTTTTTTATCGGAGCACTTACTTTACTATTCCCATTTTTCTCGTCATGCTCTGATCTCATATACATGCGGGAAAGTAAATGTAATGTAAATAATTAAACTTTAGAACGATGAACAGACAGACACCCTAGATCTGCTAGTATACTAATTATCTAATAATCCGTATCAACATGCAAAATTAAAATGTAAATCTATATATCTATAAATATGAAAGTGTTTGTCTCTCTGTCTGTCTAACTGTGTAAATTTCCCTACAAAATAACTCTGTCAATTTTCAGTCTACAGACTCGAAATTTTATATAAAGTGTACTGAGATTTGGGAAAATCTTTGTAATCCATTTTTGGCGAGAAATTTGGCTGTTAAGGAGTCAAAGTTAAACGATTTGACCTTTGAGAACTCTACCAAACTCCTCCGAAAATTTTGGGTCTAAACACTTGAAATTTTAGATGTAGGTTTCTTGGACATATATCTAACTATATAACTTGATTTTAGCCCAAAACAATAAATGTTAACGGGCCATAATAGGAGTCCAAATTTTTAAATAATTGACCTCTGCGGTCTCTACCAAACTACTCAGAGATTTTCTGCTCTAAACATTTGAAATTTTACATAAAGTGTATTCAGAGATAAGGCACGCTTTTTAGTCGGTTTGGGTCGAATATTTGAGCTACTAAAATATGAATGTATGTTTGTATGTTTGCATAACTGCCTAAAACTTTCGACGGAAGTGACGGATTTTCACAAGATCAGTATCGTTTTTAAGCTCGGCCCTTCAGACGACAAATACCGAAAAATTGGCAAAAAACAATTATTTGTCCAATCGCAACTGACCACTTTTCTACAGGGGGTCGCTTTTCTTGCCGATATTTTCGAAAGTCATACCCTCTTTTCGATTGTCTAGCCTTAATTTCAACCTACGCCACTTCCGGTTTCGGGGTAGTCGTAACAACTAATACTTCACGTTTTTTTTTTCACGTTCTTCTCCTCCTTCGCGGTACGGATTCGAGCCTACCTTCTTACTACCACTTTTTTTTTTTTTGCTCAACACACCTCCAAACACCCGGGCAACGCCGGGCACCCACGCTAGTGTAATGTAATTCCATAAATTCGCACTATGTCTCCTTATGTAGTTGCACATTATCACAGTACGCTTTTAGGGATCATAGCAATACGTCTTGTTTTGTGTAAGCAAATTAAATAAAATGATGAGTATGACATTATATCTGAACTGGACTTACTCATCTCTGTGTATATCAATTAAAACACTGCTACAAAACAACATCAACCCAGCATACTAGGAGTTTTTTTTTAATTGAAAATTGCTATTTCGAATAGTTAGGATCAATCGGACTACTGTTTTAATCTTTTAATTTATATAAACAGAATATCGGTCTCGTAACCTCCGATCTATTTCAGATGTAAATTGTTACACTAGGAAATCCTTCTTTCGGACTCGGGAATTTTTCGGTCGAACTTAAGAATCTGAACGCAATTTTGAACTGAAACCGTTATTCAATCCACTGGGTCCGCATGATTGTATTCCATTAGATATAACCGAGTAGACGTCTTAAGTAATTTGTAATTTTATGTTACGTATCGCCCGCATTAGAAGCTTAACCGCCAGTAAAACCTTACTATGCAGTTTATCCTTTCCAAGTATTTTATTCGGTATGCCACGGATCTTTGCAATGTTCAACAAAAATATTCATGAGTTCTATAGTTTACACCCGGAGAAGATCGGAGATAACATCAGCCGAAATGTTTACACAATAACACTCAGGATGAGAAAAATAGTGCGAATCATCTATCATGTCCAAGTTACGCTAAATATAATGTGAACGAACTTGGCATGAAATGTATCCCTATTCAGAAAAGACTCTTAGAGATCAGTGGCAATACGTCTTGCTTCGGTGAAGCATTTTAACAAATACATAAAGGGAAGGTTGCAAATTATATGTGCACTGGAGTTATTAATCTCTGTCTGAAGAAATCAACACAAAGTCATCAAGCAAGATCGATTCCGTTTATAAAATTGCACGCCTTTTCGTCCGCGTTGCGTATTAGGTTTTAGACCGAAAAGTCCAATTTATGCAGATTTATTCAAAGCACAAACTAAAATGTTGAATACATTACATATTTTTATATTAATGGAAGAGGGTAAATATCGCTTCGCATCTCTAAAAAAAAAAAAAAATGATTACAAATAAACAAAGAAGAAAACGGACAGCGACAAACATTAAAATTTAATCTCGCTTCGTTCATTTTCGTCGAAAGTAAACAGTCTAGTTTGTTTTTGTTGGAAAAGCTAGATAATCATTTTTTCCCCCAAAAAAATAACTGAAATTTTACAAATAAACTAATCAAGACTTGTGACTTTTGTATCTTTCTTTTGTTTTATGGCGACATCTTTTAAATAAATAAATCCTATCATATCTATGGCTGGCGTGTCTGTTGTCTTTTAACCAATTGTCCAGTCACATTTATATCTTGCCTGTAACAAAACGATTATAATAAAAATAAACTTTTGTAAAAACTGAAGACAAGTTAATAAAAATCATTCGTAGCTCACCTACTTATTGATTGCAAAGTTGCATATAAATATTTATAAATCTATGTTATGAATTTAATTATTAATTATTTAATTTGAGAGAATAATGTAATTATTTTATTTAAACAGGATGTGTGGCATTTTAATAGTTTCAACAGACATAAACAAATAGGCCGCGCATCGTCTTTTAAGTAAACGCGTATTGGGACCCCTTGTGAGATTAAGCCAGTGAGTTAACAAGAAGCAACCAACAAACTAAGTTGTTTACATACGTTCTCGGCCGCTGGTTTCATTATTTTTATCGTTGCATTTTCATGTTCGTTCTGTTATCCGCATGTGATTGCAGAGCTTCTTTTTTATTTTAGACTAACTTACTGAGACAATGAACAGAATAAAGACTTATTGACTTCCAAAAAATATTTATAACCTAGTCGTTAATGGGAAAAGACGCCAATCTAATTTCAATTACGTCTTTACTTGTTTTTTTTTTCTACTTGAGGATTGAGAGACGCAGACGGCATTATCAAAATGATATCTGTTTATTTTCTCTCTGAATTTAAAAAAAACAAACATATAGCTCCCTTCACGTTTCTGGAGTCCGATTACCTGAAACTTTGTTCTATGCGTCGAACAAATGACATAATCTTCGATATGCCATTCGACAACTGTATTTCTACCATATTTTTTTAAGGAGCCAAGCTTTGAACCCACACCTAATCATGCGTGTTGCAAGCGGATCTATTACTGTTACTTGCTAAATTCCCGTGACAGGAAACAATGTAATCATCGCCGAAATTGTTATATTTCAAAATTATGGAACACACCTCACTCTGGTAGCGCCACAATATATCACATATGTTTACTTAACTCAGATTCGATATTTACGCCTATTTCAATGGATATAACTTCCATTATCTATTATATTATAAATCACAAATTGTATTGTTTGGATGTTGAAAATGTCTATCTGGTTTACAGCTTCCAGTTTAAAAAAATTATGCGCATGCGTATTAAAATAAAAACAAAGCCACAAAAGTTTCTTTAAATGCACAACTTTTTGCGTTTAAAATACGCTAATAAACACAAAATTTCAAATCCATTTTACGAATTTTAGTTTTCTAGTTCAAGTTGAAATCTTAAAAAAAAAATTAACAAATATGTTTACGATTTAATCTCTATTAAACCAGTTCATATATTTTGTAATTGAAAGTTTCAAGACGTTTAAATTACTCAAATCAGCTTGCACGGTCGTTTGAACTGTATTAATTAAACGAAACTACTTAATTATTCAGTTATAATAATATCGAATTTTTAAATAAAAATAGAACACAACGAAACATCGTACAATAAGTATATGTTATTAAAGGTAATAAAAGTTGCGTCTCATAATTAACTGCTTGGTTAAGAAAAAAAAAAAAAGAAAACTTAAAAACCCTATAACCGGTAAATCCTATTTCTCACTGTAACTGTAACCACAGCTAATAGCAGTTATTTTTTTATATATTTGCTTTAGTTCTTTTACGATTTGAAATATTTAAAGTTTTTTTTATTGCATCTGATTCCGTAATTGGAAATTTAAAGACGTTAAAATTACTTGCAAATGTTTGTTACTACGTTGAAGATTATGCAACAATAGATATTTAACCTCTTAAAAACAAGCAACAATATAGCCGTGATTTATGCCACACTGTAATTCGTTTAGAGTCTCATATCATTAATTATCAAGCTATTCGACGGAAGTGATGTCAGACAAATGTTAATGTACGGATGACCAACAGTGGATAGAATGTAACTTTTATTAGCAAATATGAAAAGTAAAAATTTTGTAAATTTTTACTTGGTTTCCATCCTAATATTTTCCTTTAAAATGACAACTATTATAAATTTTCGGGTATTCTGAAAACGAATACTGCATATTACTTTCACTGCAAATACGTAGTTTTTTTAAATATTAAGCAATGTAATTTCTTATGTTAAAAGTGTTGGCAATTTTTGCAAGATTAATATACTGAGTATTCCATAGAAAATTATAACATACACTGACCCAACGGGTCACTCACGACTAGTCTAGTATATCAATATTTCGGATGGCGTACTGATGTTAAAATAAAACTAACAGCTGATTAGATGAAAGTAAGTGGATATGTTTTAGGTTCTTTAATTGCACTGCGTTTATACTAATTAATTTTTAAAAATGTGGAAGAAATACATAATGCTATTTCTATGAATAAAAAAATTACAAGATTTTAAGCAACAGTGTGAACATTTAGAATACAAAACGTTATTAATCCATTTTGTCAAAAAATAAAATAAACTATACACAATAAAAGAGCGAATGTATAAAAAATATATTTTGATTAAAAACATGTTTTAATTGGAAACGAACTAAATCATAATTCTGTAATATTAATTAATACAGTATTTAGATGAGTTTTCAGTATTAAATTGCAAACTTGTATCTAGAGATAGAGTTCTGATTTTTAGAAATGGCATTTAGCACCTTTTGTGTCCGAATTTTTCATGTAAGTATGAATTTGTAAAATAGAAACAGGAAACATACTATGTAAACCGTGTCACACGTAGACGGAAACTATGACACGTCGCGCAGAGAATCGGCCATCTGTTTAGCGCATAAAGTAATAGAATTAACGTTTCTTGGCATGACATTAATTATCATCATTATGACGGAATCCTTGCCTGGACCAATGTGACTCTTCCTCTCCAGAGTTTCCTGTCTTCCATCAGTTGCCTCAGATCTTCGCAGTTTCACAGTTGGCGTCGTGTGCTATTTGTTGGATGTACATGGATCAAAGTCGTCCTCTGCTTGCGCGTCCGTGTCGTGGAGTCCATAGCAATACATCACTCACCAATTCATGCTTGCTCCTCAGAAAATGACCGGCAAATCGTAGGCGTCTTTCTCTGATGGTATTAGATATGGCAGGTAGATTGCCATAAAGTTGCTGCTTCGTGGGATGATTTTGCCAATATATATTTGATATTGTTCTTAGTATACGGATGTATGTGCCGTCTAGTTTTCTTTCCAATCTTTTGGTGAGTGTCCAGGTTGTAGCACGGTAAACAAGGACAAACTCTACACTGCCCTGAAAAACTGCCTTTTCAGTTTGTCAGCTAGTCTCGAAGTCCATACTTAATGTAGATAATCCAATGCGGTCCATGTTTTTGAGATGCGAATTCCGATATCTCTCTCTGTGAAAACTATGTTGCTGCCCCGATACGTAAACTCAGCGACTTCTTTCAATGTTGATCCAACCAAAGCCCTGATCTCTCCCTTCACATTGCAAGTCATAAAATTTGTCTTATCCGCATTTATGTGGGGACTAATGTAATTTGCAGAATTTTCTAGAGCTAGTGGCATTAATGATGAGAATAAAATCAAGACGCGAGATACATTTCAAATCTCACCAGAAGCACGTGTATATAAATATAAACAACGTAGAGACGCATATTGAAAAATGATAATTCTTATTAATATTAAAGAACAGAAAGTGGTAATATATATATATATATGTATATATATATACATGTATATATATTATGTATATATATATATATATATATATATATATATATATATATATATATTTAGACAAATATTATTGAATAGCACGGAATTATTCTGTTTTACAATTTTCATTTTTAACTTCTCCAATCTCCGAATAGTCCATTTTGTGTGTTTATCGAAATTGTAAATGTTGGATCCATAATCGCGAGCGCTTTCGGCAGAAGTACTTACTAGTTTCTTTAGTGGTTTCTTCTTCATCTAAACCCTAGCGTAACGTGTTGAAGTGATTTACGTTCTGTGATCGTTTAAATGTAATGCGTTCGTCTGTGTAAGACATTTACATAAACACATACATGTATTTTACCATACCTCATAAAGTTGTCAACTGCGTCTTTGGTCTTTTAGTACACCTGGGAATTTTATCTGCTCATAGATGGAAGCTGGAACCAGGGGACGAATGCATTTCAGCTCAAACACGATGGTTGACTTTATATAGTTTTGTTATTACTTCCCATGTATCGATCAAAGACGAATGGGTAGTAAATGACTTTTGCTCGGGTGGATAATTCTAGTTTCAATTTTCAGACACGTCAGCTCCCTCCTCAATGACAGGGAGGTCACCTGTTAAACCATCCGCTCTGCTTGACGCCCTCTTTCTAACTCATCTATTTTCTCAGCTAACTAGAACACATGATACAATACACGTACTTCCTATCTGGTCAACTCTCTTCCGGTGCAAGTTTACTTCATATTACATACACATAGATCGGTCGATCGACAGGTAGATAAAAATATATAAATATAGATAGATATATTGATAAACACATGCCAGGAAAGATGACAGATAATTTCTCTTCTGTTGCAAAACTATATAACACTGGTTCATCCCAAGATTTGTCTATATATTGTTTTAAACCTTGACAAGGGAAGCACGTCAGGGTCCATTCCTTATCAGATATTTAATTTTTTGTGCATTGCAGTTTTACTTCTCCAATTATGAATGTTTTGCTATGGCTCAAATATTAAGTAAACGTTATATCGATATCCCTCGATGAATATATATAGAAATGCTAAGGTTGTTTTCGCGTGCTGACCAAGAGTGGTATGCATGAATTCTGTTCAATCTTGATAATTGGTAATACATGTAATGGTAGTTTGTAATTAATAATAAAGGGTTGCTCAATCCACAATCACGCATCTCTTGAATCGACACTGTTTGATTTAATACTAGTCATCTTTAAGGACCCCAGGATAAACGGCAGATGATATACGCCAATTGTCACCCATATTGTACTAACCACGCTCAACGTAGCCTAACTTCGCTTATTTGACGATAGCATTTTTGCTTTAGAAAGTGCCCAGTACGAATTATACACCTCTCTTCCTCATACTTGTACAAGAAAAAGTCCCGATATATTATAAGATCATTTGTTTTATATATTGTAAGATTTTGTAAACACCTTATACGTGAATATAAACACACCATTGTTATAATTATAGGTTACGCAACGCATAGGTTATCGAATGAAATGGAAGTATGGGAGTTCATTGTATCCTTAATTCAATGCTAAGTTGTTTTGGCGAGTTGTGATTGAAAAAGAAATTAGGTAACGGATAAATATTTAGCAAAAATGTATTTAACAGTTTAGTAAACGAATGGAAAATTAAACTAAATGCATAGAAATTTCGGCAAGTTATGTCAGAGTAAGAAAAGCTTTATTTGATTATGACAACCTGCACGTCCGTTACAGCGCCCGCTTATCATAAAAAAGAACGCGAGAGAAAGCAATAGAAATTCCCATGGAATTCTTTATTATTTCCTGTGTTCTTATTTGCTAAACTGTAGCAGTTTCCGTATTCAAATTCGAACATTTGCAACTGGTTCAATACAATTGAATATTAAATGACTAACGTTTTACAAAAAATCATAAAAATAAAACGATATTTAATTATTTCTGTGTTTCGCAATGTTTATGAGTGACAGACAGGTTTGCGTGTTTTTCTTTACTGCACAAATGTGATCTTGGTGCTCTGAAGCTAATCAGTACTTAATGGTGTTTTATAATAACTAGGGCTATGACAAGAGAACATTCTTTTAAATACTTGACTCTCGAGTATATATCAGTTTATATATTATATGATTTAGATAAAGTGGCGTGGTTCTTGATTGATTAACTGTGTCTAATTGTATCGGATATATATTCGGAAGTAAATCAATGATAAGAATATTCTCTTGCCGTAGCTCTAAAAATAGCCTACTTGAATATAGTTTACGAGTGCATCATTAGTAGTCATTTTGCAATGGTACAGGTCACCGACACCGGGGTACATATTTGATAAATAATTGGAATATCTCCAAAGCACTGTTCGAGTGCGCAAGGTCTCTCTACAAAGGGATTGCCACGAGGATGCTTTAGTCTACATATATTTATGCTGACGACACTACCATTTATGGTACCACATCTAAGACAGTAAACGACCAAGTTCTCTCCAATTCTCTCTCCTCTGATCTTGAGCACGTAGTACAATGGGGAAAGGAGTGGCTGGTTACTTTTAATGCATCTAAAACCAAGCTTCTCTCTTTACATCATCAACATTCTAATCCACATTTGTCATCAATTGAAATGAATGGCTCTCGTCTTCAGGAGGCCTCAAGTTTTGACAAGCTTCTGGGCTTGACCATTACTCCTGATCTTAAATGGAACACGTATATCAAATCTGTTGCCAAGGCCGCTGGAAAAATGGTGGGATCTTTCTATCGATCCAGTAGATATCTCACTGCTGATGCTATTCTCTACCTATATAAGAGCCAGGTACGTCCAAGGATGGAATACTGTTGCCACATCTGGGCAGGAGCTGCTAGAAAGGACTTGTCCTGCCTTGATAGAGTTCAAAATAGACTTCGTAGCCTCGTAGGAGATGTCCTTTTCTCCTCCTTGCAACCGCTATCTCACAGAAGAGATGTTGCGAGTTTGTCTCTGATGTATCGTTATTTTCATGGAAAGTGTTCAAATGAGCTTCAATCTTTGGTCCCCCCTCGCCAAACTTTCACAAGAAACACTCGTCTAGCTGTAAACACTATCAATAATTTCCCCCACTCTTTATCTGTGGCTAAACCTAAACGTAGATTCCATGAACAAAGCTTCTTTCTTAGAACTGCACGCCTGTGGAATTGTCTTCCGTTTTCCTGCTTTCCGGCTGACTACAATATGGTTGTGTTCAAGTCTAAAGTAAATAAGTTCTTGATGAGCCGTTCCATATAAGTTATTAAATTTACCAAATTTTCATTACTAATGATTACTATATTGACCAATTTCTACTGTACACTCTTTAACCCTTATCCTTGAGTGGCCTCTGGGCCTTGATAATGTGGTGATGCCTTTGTAAAAAAAAAAAAAAAAATATATATATATTCTGACCAATTATTCAATTACACATGCAACAAATCAGATCAACTTGAATCCATTACACTAAATACAGCAATACATATATATTATAACATAGTTACCAAGTCAACTGATTATAAACAAGTAATGCCTTTCATTTTTTTTACTAAATGAAACCTTGAAAAGTAGTGAATATTTAAAAGAAAACACACTGCGATATCTACGCATCGCACATAAAGACGAAGTATAAGTTCTAGGAAATAGGACCTTGATTACTGAAGTCAAATTTAAATGCGGCTTTCCTTTTGATATAATAAAGCAGCAAACCTATCTCGCGTAGCCTGGGGATGCTGATAATAAAATAATTAAATTACAATGTTTATGATTTTCCTATCTATTTCCCTTAAACGCAGTACACATGCTCAGTGTGTTATCCATTTAACACACCGACCCTCTCTCTCCAGCCCTCCTGTTTCTATCAATCAGCTTCATTTATTGATTAAGTATACTTTATTTCTGATGGAACCAACAGTGCCTGTATGCTGTTAGTTTGCCGTACCTTTGTCGTATGGTGAGAATTACAAGGAATTTTGCATGGTCTTTTCCCAACGCACACCATTGTATCTCTTTTCTAGCACGGATAAATATGAAATATTCCTATCTCGTTACATTATTCAGTCTACCCACATTCTCCTTGATAATAATTTGCTGTTTTATACAATGTATTCTTTCTTTAAAAGGATTAGATTCGACTTTGCCGTGATCTGTAAATATTTTCTCGTAGTTTGCTAATAGCTGCAAGCATTTAATCACCAAATAAATAATTGATGGATATTCCCCAAGCATAACAGAGAGAAGTGAAGTCTAGTAGCTGGCACATAAGGTCAGATATGTTAAGAGTCTTGGTTACAATGTGCATATTGTAATTTGCTAGAATACAAATTTGATCAAAGATCTAACGCAAAATAAATGTGGTCTGTCAATAACAAATTTCAACAGACATTCAACTGATTCAAAATTAGAGAAGATACATAAAATCGAGCTGCACTTTATATCAAAGACAGGAGGAATATTCATCCATGGTGAGTAAGATAATTTCATCAACCACTATCATCTCTTGACTATTGTGCGAAAGATGATAAGATAAACTAATAGTGGAAATAGTAGGAACAATATTAAGATAATGTTGACAGTACTTTTAAGTGCAACATCTAAAGAACCCTTTAAAAATTGATAAGAATATCCCAATTTAATGTGCACCCTCTAAAAGGTTCATGTTTTAGTTTTCGTATTCAAAGTAAGCATATATCATTTTTCCAAGGAATTTTCACGTACTTACATCGGCAATGTAGTCTTTAAATCACTTTCTATTTTGAACATTTCCCTCTAACTTTTTAAGGAGGAACGGATGGACTAGCATGATATATATATGAGTGGAGCATTTTAAAAATCAATAAATTTTCTGCTCAATTTCATTCTTTATTTTAATAATATAATTTCTATTAGAATCAAAACAAATATATAAAAGCTCAATCACAATTGTTTACCGTTTTCTATGCCTCACTTCATAGATATTTGTGTAAATTCTGGCAATGAATACGGATAAACCATATAAAATCGAGCTGTTAGTAAATTACTGAACAGTCTATAACTTCAATGAAAGTGCAGTTTATAGTCTTCCGAAAAGAGATGGGTATTTTAACGGTTGTTAAATCTTGAATTCTCATGAGTAATAATTATTTTAAATTTTCATATATTACAAAGGAGGCTAGATGCTACTAAGTTGTAAGGAATTTTTATGAATCCAGAGCTTTATAGGGACATTCTTAATAGGTAGTTGTGCAGCGAAATAATTGTTCACATTAAATTGAAAGTTCTACGTTTATACTGTCAACTAAAGGACAATACAAAACTTGCAAGGGATAGTTCAGGAACACATATTGGAGAAAACGTATTTTCGGCATCTATGTAAATACTGATTTTTATATGCAAACAATTGTATCTACATTTTGCTCATATTTTTAAGATGATTATACCCAAAAAATGACGAAAATCAATTTGCTGGAATATTATCTATTAAAGAAAATAAAAAATAGAATTTTAAGAAAACTACTGAATTTGCTTATGTAAGTAACAGTAGGGTTCAGAAGGGAGGTAATTTTCCATTTCGATATAAAAAATGGCTGGAATTTTTCACCTGCTTACAAGTAAAAGTTAAAAGAGTGAGATTTCTGATTGCTGGCTTTACGTCGAATCAACAAAAGTGCAGCCAGTTATTACGACCACATGAAATTGAAAAACGTGTATAGAATAATTGTTGCAGTGGAACATGGGACTAAATCTGAAAGACAATATGGTGCCAATAATATAAAAGACTCCATGTTGGACATTCTCTAAATCGAGTCTGATATATGGTTTCCCAGTCCAAAATTCTGGAATCTTCGTCTACAGTTTGTACAATATCATTTTCCCAGATACTTAGGGCCTAACAAATGGCAATATAATTTTATCTGACAATAATTAAATGTTAATATTACATCTTGTATATTTGGCAATACACAAAAACATATACAAAATTGGATTTATTTGTCTAAGTACGGTAAAATGCATTAACCGAAAAGAAAACATTTATACCCTGTTCCGAAGAGTAAAATCGAGATTATATTGAAGTGAAGATTATAACTGCAATATCCATAAAAAATTATGATGCAAATGTTATAAACAATGACAGAAATATTTGATATTTTCATGCTATAAAACAATCATCTTTTAGAACGAAGCCAAGAAACAAACAATACACCAGAATTAAAAAGACATTTTCTACACGTGTTTCGTTTCTCTCTAAAGATTTTGTTATGTTAATTAAGAATTGGTTTCTTTGTTGTTCTGCAAGGAGGAACAAAAAGGCATATATATATATATATATATATATATATATATATATATATATATAACGTTTTGACTTTTGTTTCCCTTTATTTTATATTTAACTTTATCATTTTTTTTTCTTCCCAGATCTTTTTTATTTATAGTTATGTCTCCGAAGTAGAGTGAAAAGTACATCTTATTTTTCTTTTATTAATATTATTATTTTTTTTCCTTGTACACATGTTTGTGAATTATTCCATGGATTTCTGCCTTTGGATTATGATGGACCATCTTCTTCCAATTACGGGATTTCCTTGGATTTTACTTGTGCAAATGGAAATTATTTTAACTTTCTTGAAGTTTTACATTTGGATTCTACCGTCACTGAACTTTTTATCTTCCACCAGACTGTCCATTCATGTGTAATCACCCTTTTCTTTACCATATTCCCTCTGCTTAACTTATTTTGTTTTCAAGTAAGATCTTTGACTTACTTGTTGTTTCATCAAATACTTCTGCATGCAAAATCCGATCCCGCATTTTGCTTATTCCTACCATCTGGTGAGAAGGAGAGTATTTTTCGAAACTCCGCGGATTAAGAACTATCCATTTATTTAGTGTTTCCTTTTCAGATTAAATATGTTTTTAACTCATTTCAAAGTGTCTTTTAACGTGTTTTATTAACTGTTTACTCATATATATATATATATATATATATATATATATATATATATATATATATATATGCATAATTATAAAAATAAAACTCAGATCAGCTTGCTTGTTGTGGTGTCTAAAATACCTATCCGGCCTTAGACTTCGTTTTCAGAAATTCGTCTGTTACCTATTCCATGGTTGCCTTTAAGTATTACATGGTTGTCTTAAGTCCGATATTAAAAGCCACTGTTTCTATTCAAAGTATACACAAGGCCAACAATAATTTTTAGTTTTAACTTATTTTAAACGTGTTGTCCTTAAAAATAAATGCAATTCATCCCCGGTGAATAGAAATAAAACGTATTTAATTATACATTTAAATATTTAATATAATATTTATAATCATATTTCCTGCTTTTAGTTGCGCTCCTGTAGATTCTGACGATTTTCTTTTCAAGCCTTACTTAAAAAAAATATATATATTCTTTTCAAGGAGAGTGAGGTAGAAACTTCGTTTTAGTAGTGCTTTTAGTAGCGCCTCTTAATTTTAATTAGTGCTTACAGTAGTGCTGTGAAAGCTTACTGAGTTTTATTTTTAAGTCATCACTTTACAAAATGTTTTCTCAAGAAAAAAAAGACAATATAATCACACAACTGTTTTGCTTTTTACATGCATTCTTCATTTTACTCTTTAATGGCTAACAGGGAGGGTAGTATATATATATATATATATATATATATATATATATATATATATATATATATTGGTATATTTAGGAAGCATTTTTTTAAGCAAATATTATTAAATGCAACAGAGGCACTTTGCTTTATGATTCTTATTTTTATTTTTCGATTTTCCGTATAATCGTTTTTGTATCAAAATCAAAAATATTAATAAAAGCTCCATAGTTGTAGCTGCCACGACGCTTTTTCTTCGTCCATGAATCATCATCAAGTTTTGATGTAAAAGTCCGAAGAAGCGAAAATCAAAATTAACAGATTTAATTCCCCGAATTTTTAATCGACATATATTCTTAATCAACCTATATTTTTAATCGACTTTTCATCGACTCTATATATTTTAACTTCTCGCCGTTGACTGTATAGTTTTTAGTTTTCACTTTTATTTCTCAGTCTCGGTATGTATTTATATGGGGATGGACACACATTTCTAACTTTATATAGCGATAATTCGTTATGTGCAGAAAGTAGAAAATGTGTAATATTCTTAAACCAAAGAAAAATCACCTATAACAAGAGTGACGAATGCACAAAGAGGTTAATCTTCACACTACGGTTTTTTTCTTATGTTTTTTTCTTGTATACAGTATGTTATAATAAAATAACGATAAGGTTAACGCCAGGCTTGTAAATTACAAATGTAAAACATATTGACGAAAATATTATGGAAACTTTCATGTTTCTTTTAATTCGAAGTAATTACAGAGACGCTGTTTAATTACAGAGTTGTATAATTTCTTTTAGTTGTCGCTGTATGCAATTGAAATAATATCGCCTCTAGGAATAATTTTCCATAACGTTTATTGGTTTTTCTATCATGGAATAATTGATTATTAGAATGAAATAGAGCATTATTCGCTTGGACGAATGGATGCGTGCTGTTTATAATGAATTATTTACAGTTGGAAAGATAGAAGTAAATGTGCTTAGGGTACCATTTTAATGAATCAGTTTCTTTTATCCTTGCAAATGAAATGGTGTAAATGTCTGTCTTGACTGACTTGATTTTTACCACAAGCAATTAAATTAAATAGTTATAAGTCATACACGAACGATTTCTTTTTTATTCAATTTAACGTACTTTCGTCGTTCTCTTCCAGACTGTGTCTTATTCTCTGATGAACACTTCGTTTTTTTAATAACAAAGGATGCCCTTCAATATCAATCTTCTTTTCGTTTAGTCTAAGAATTGATGGACGTGATATAAATATTAATTAAAACTGACAGCATCTGCGTGCAAAGTTTCAATCATTTTGTTTCCATAAAATTATTTTCTTATAAACGTTGGCATCTTCCACTACTTTTAATTCCTGGTAGTGCTTCGTTCTACGAATACTTTGGAAAACTAATACAAACACTATAATTGTCTCTCTTGAAACTGAAACATATCTTGAAATAGAACTATTTATGAAAATTTCATTATGACTGAATTCCCTGTTGTTGAGTTACATTATATGGAACAGATTCTCTTAGCTGTCCCGTCCTTGAAGTACAAAGTAGATAGTTATTAATGATATTACACGTCTGAATAAGATTCGGCTCTTTTCTTTTAGTCAAATGCCAATTTAAGATTTTTCATAAAAAGTACTCTGAAAATATTTTAGTAAAATTTTCTGAATAATGAGAGAGTTGTCTTCAGTTATGAAATAGTAAATGGTTGCTATTTTAAAATATCAGGTTTAGCCTCAATGTTTTATTTCCTAAATGCAAGATGAGTTGCAACGAAAAATAATCCAAATAAAATCGTCTATATTTTACAATATAGTGTTGTAAAATATTTCAATTCATTTATTATCGGCATATCTTAAATATGCATTTCAACCTTGTCGCTTAATCCTGGTCAATGATTTAATTTTAACAACAATTTTATACCATATCCCTTAACATATTATGACTAAATAACAAACATTAATTGTTCTTATATTTCCATTTTCGTTTTAACACTCGAATTATAAAACAAAATAACAAACTTACAACCGCAACAGCTAACCATACTCGTAACCTACATCACGTTACAACCACCATTATACATTTATTTACTACCCTGCCCTTTTAGATTTCCTCGGATGAATCCTTTTTTTTACTAACGACAATCCGATATATTCATATTAGAGTGCAGATATGTAAAACTACTTAACAACAAAATCTTAACAGTAAAATTTAAAACACCAAAGCTCAATAATACATATTAGAATATTATAATGGCTGCCCAAGATCAAAGCTTGTTGCCCTATTAATTTAAGCAGACCAATGACAACACAGACGTAGAGAGTATGAGCTACCGGACATCAAGCTATAAGGTTCTGACGAGAGGCATTTACTAAAAATGCGACATTATGGGATCTGTAAAGATCTCTTCTTGTAAAAAAAAATAATATCAGATGCAGCAGTAAGTCTCAGAAGTATAGACCAGAAATAACTTTTGGAAATAACTAATACATCCTCTATTATGACTATGCAATGACCACAGCGACGTACATAGAAAATGGAGTTATTAAACCTGACATAGTGATATCAGAAAGGAAAGAGAAAAAGAGAAACCTTGTTAGAGATTAGTGGCCCCAGTAATACCAAATAAAACAGTGCTGAAAATTGATAATGTCATGGGATACCAAGATCTTATGTACGAAATTAAACGAAACTGTAATCATAGGAAGATCTTCCTGATTCCAGTAATTATACAAGCAACTGCATCAATTAAAATGTATTAAAAAAAACCTCTTTGCAAATACAACCAGAATACAAGTATAATAGTGACTCTAAAAATGCACTTTAAGAAACGTTTAACCTGCAACTTAAGCGATGGTTAAAATCTTCAATAAAGATCCCTCGGTTAAAATATATGAGATAGTTAATAAATGTTTGGCATTCGGTAGGGTGCCCTATTCCCAGCTTGTAAAAAATGATTAAATAATTAACAACGAAATGAACATAACACCACCTACTGCGAGTACAAATATAAAAAAAAAGAAAAAACTTTGAAACTCATAAATATCATTAAAGAATTTCATGATTTTTTCACGAAGCACCATTATATCATGATTGAATATATATATATATATATATATATATATACATATATATACATACATATATACACATATATATACATATATATATAACATGAAGATATATATATATACATTATTTTATTTTATATATATATCATATATATATTATATATATATATATACACATAATTTATTTTATATATACCATAAACAAATATATATATATATATACATGAACATATATATATATATATGTTAATGATATATATAAAATAAATAATGTATATATATAATATATATATATATATGATATATATAAAATAAAACAATGTATACATATATATATATATATATATATATATGTTCATGATATATATATTTCCTTTTCGGTTTTATTGAGCTTTTACATCATGTTGAGATTACTTTACTTGTAAATATTAACTCTTTAATATTTATAATATATTTTAAGTTTACCATTTTGATTACCTTGGTAAACTTATCATAATTTATATTTCTGAACATATATATATATATATATATACACACACATGAACATATATATATATATATATATATATATATATATATATATATAGTAGAAATGGTAATTAATACAAACCTGAAGAAAGTGCTCAATACTGTTGTAGATCAAATATGCGTTTTATTTTTTATTACCGTAGTTTTCTGTTATTACGATTGTTGTTTCGGCTACACGACCGTTTTTTGCCGTCATGTAACTTCCTCTGACTTTTACAGCGAACATTTCTGTAAAAGTCTTAGGAAGCTACATGACGGCAAAAAATGGGCGTGCAGCCGAAACAATAATGTAACTTAAAAGAAAAATACGGTAATAAAATAAAACGAATATATATATATATATATATATATATATATATATATATATATATATATATATACACGCATTATTTATATGGAAATGGAAAGATTTTTCAACACAAGCACGACAATATTTCTATCTATAGTTATCAACAAATAAGTACTCATCAGAAAAAAAACAGTATTTTCTTTAGGTATTCAATTTAAAGGACCAAGTACTTTTCATCTTGTATTGAAATCATGTAAATTAGATATGTTCTTTATATAATACGATCCTTTTCTCATTATTTTTGAATCATCAGCTGGTGATAAATCAAACGCACATTTCTTTTTTTATTTAAAACAAAAACCAATACGTATTTTTCGTTTGGATGTCGATCTTCTCTCGTTGTTTTTTGTGTATGTAACATCGATTGTCGGATTTTTTTGTGTGTTTCTCTTCTTTTTGAAAAGTACTATTTCTAGCTATCACTATGAAATAGCTAATAAGAAATTAAATCAATGTTATTGAGATTATTTATATGAAACACTTCCGTTTCCATAATCGTTTTTGTTATGATATCATATCACTATAACTAATAACTATGCCTCTTTTCATAAACTAAGTATTACTATGTGTAGTAATCATAGCATTACAATAATAATATTAATAATAATAATAATAATAATAATAATAATAATAATAATTATAATTATAATAATTACAATAATAATAATAATAATAATAATAATAATAATAATAACAAAATTTACATGGTAGTCACCACGTATCAAGGCCCGGAAGGGTTATTGTGTGTACAATAATCAATGGGATAGTATGGTAGTAATCGTTAGTATTGGAGATTTTATAGAGGTTCTTACTTAAGGGGGCGGTTCATGAGGAATTTCTTTATGTTGAACATACAAGACATCCAAGTTGTAGTCCGGTGGGAAACAGGAAAACGGAAGAGAGTTCCACATGCGTGCACTTCTAAGAAAGAAGCTTTGCTCATGGGATCTACGTTTTGATTTTGGCATAGATAAAGAGTGGGGAACATTTTTGGCAGTGGTTCCAGCTAGATGAGTACTTGCCATGAAATAACGATAAAACAAAGACAACTTCTCTCCGTCAACGAGGAAGGTGAGCACCCCCTCCCTCGAAACTAGTTAGGTTAGTTAGCTTTGAAAAGCCTATGGTCTAGTCTTAAATTGTAAAAGTTTTTTTGTAATATATATTGTATCTAATGTAAAATAAAATAGTTAGTTATGTTCTATATGTATTACAATTTTGTCGCGTGTCGTTTTTCTTTTGCCTGCCATAAATGCCTTCATAAATGCCTTCATTGAACAACGAAGCCGTCCGAAAAATGAAGAAAGAAAATTCCAATCAGAACGCCACCAAGGGTGAAGGTCTTCTGGGAGAAGGAGCCACACAGCACATCCAACATCTCAGGTATGATTTTCTTCTCATAGACGCTAATGACGGCCATCTTCGTATCTTCCGGAGACCGCTTTAAGACATTTACTATAACACGTCTGTCTTTTAGAAGTATTATTACCGCACAAACAGAAATATATATAAAATTAACAGTCGGTTATTTTAAAAACAAGGGGGCGTTCAAAATGAATTTTTCTGTTAAGAGCACAATTAGATCCTGATACTTGACTGTCTTTCATCGGCAAGACGTATTCTTTTAATTGCACGTGCTCAAATAGAAATTAAGTCATTGTCTTTAGAAAGAAAATAGTCAATGTTAAAAATTTTCGTAATTTCCTATCTGCAATTCAGGAAAACTGTAGTACTTTCGGTCGTTTTTTATGCCTTATTTTGTGACCTTAAGAAGCCATGTGACATTCACGGTTTGAACATTTTACCTTTTTTTCGTAATAATTGGTCCACTTAAAGCTATGTACAAATTACTGAACGAACGTTATTCGCGTCAGTTTTTAAATGGAGATTTGCACTTACGGGAAATGCGAGAAAACAAATTTGATGTCATAAGACATCTGAGAAAACCTGTCGGTACCAGGACAAAAGGGAAAATCAACGAAATGTTTTAAATTCAAGATTCGAAACGCGGATCAAAGAACCTGAACTGATCCAACGAACTTTCAATTATTGAAAAACAAATTACAATATCAAACGTAACTTGTTTGGCAAGCAAAATATGATTTCAAAATTCAATTTATCTTATTCACACTCCGCGCTTCAAAGCTACTCTGTTGCTGCACATTAAACTACTGCGTTGACTTTAAACCTGATTAATTTGGTTTAATTTCGAACATTAATACAGAGAATAGCAATTATACAAACCTGCTGTATACTTTTATCTTTGTCAATCATATGTCAGGACGCCTAAAACGATAACATGGCTGTCTTTAAATACGAATGTAACAACGATTTTACCAGCCTCTCATTATTTAACATAGAGTCGTTAGCAAAAAAAAAAAAAAAAAAAAAAAAAATTGGCCAGACAAATTTTATACATTTTCTTGCACTAAAAGCTATATTGAACAAAGAAGTAATTGAACAAGGAAACTTGAAGGAGAGGAATAACACAGAACAAGACATTTACTTAAATGAATGCTTTGGATGAAATCGTATTCCCTTTTGATTTCTTTATAAGATCAATCCTTTTAGACATGCTCACAACCAAAGTGGGACACTGTGAAGAGGAAATGCTATTTCATTCGCTTTCCACAGCTTCCCATAGTTTGCTCTTGTTCGAAAAGTTCTTCCGGCCAATGCACGAGATATTATGGACCTAATATTCTCGATTGGGTTTAAATCGGGGCTGTGGCCTGACCAAAATATCACATCAAGTGCATTATCAGAAAAGCTTCGGGATACTTAGTAACAGTCATGTTTCTAACATTCGAATGTATTCCTTTGCATTGATTGACGTCTCACGTGTAATAAGTTCCCCAACTCCTGCTGCAGTAAAAGTTCCTCTTGTCATTATCCCTTCATTCCCGTGTTTAACTGTCGTTTTTTGTAACTTGGCGAAAATCGTGCTATAGTTCTTCGATTGCACCGTTCAGGAGCATTGGGAGCATCACTAAAGACAAAATCTTCATTCTATCTAACCGGAAAACTTTCCTAAACCAGTCTGTATTTTCTTGCCATAAGATGAGAAACATCTCTTTCTATAATTGATGTTCTCCTTAGTTAAAAATAGCTTCATGCACGCATTTTAGGGGGAAATCCAATTTTTCTCATTCGTCTTGATATTGTATATCAAGAAAACGAATTTCCCTCCATATTTTTCATTCTTTGCTATGGTCAACATAAGTTTTCTTCCGATCCTTCAAAACAGTTAATTTAAGACTGTAGTCGTCTTTCAAATTGGATTCTCTAGGGCGACCAGATCCGGATTACCCTTTTACCAAACGTTCGACTTCGAACCTTTGACTAATTCGCTTCACTACAGAAAGATATGTTTTCACATTTTCGTTTCTTAAAATATAAAAAGTCTGCTTATAAGTCATTTTGGACTGCCTTAATTTGCAATTTGTGTTTTTTATAATCTCGCCAAGATGCGGTCTTACATTTTAAAAGATTTTTTTCACTTATTATTATATACTATGATAATAATGATCCACAAAATAGAAATTTACAGTCAAAATTAACAAGAAATCATTGAAAAATCTTGAAAAATCGATTTCTTTCTCCTTTCACTCTTGGTCCATTTTATTTTTTTTTTTTGCTCATGAGTATATATATATATATATATATATATATATATATATATATATATATATATATATATATATGAGAAAGAAACGGACAGAGACCCATTAGTCAGCTCAACTTTTTACTTTTGACAGCATTGTAACTTTCGCTTCTCATATCCTCACATCCCATCAGCAATGTTTTCTTACAGAGAGCAACCAATTCTAGTTTTCTGGGTTAGAATCTACCATTCTCAAAGTTAGCATAAGCTTTTTTCTACCCTGTCGTATTATTTTCCTTTTTAGTATCTTACATTAAGTGGCTTAAAGCCTTTTGTGGAGCCATTTCTATAAAAACACTAGTGAAGGACTAGTGATCTTTGGGATATTGATACATGGGAATTTACATTCTGTATAATATATGCAATGATTGTCTAAATTGTTTCAAAAAGCGGCAAAATAATGAGAAAATTATATAATATCGTACGTTCTTTGATTTTTAGATAAATCAATCAGCTTTACAAAACAGGTCTTGGAGACAGTTAATATATTATAGATGGTATTATTCAAAATAGTAAGAGATTGTTTTATGGCATTGATGATGATGATAAATGGTAAAGTTTTTTTTTTATATATTAGTATCTTAAATGGAAATGTAATTGTTCTAGAGACAGCAGATTTTACAAATATAAAATTGAAATTTTACAACAGAAGACAAGTAAGTGTATGTGGTTCAGCACTGACACACGGAGAACAGAAACCGGAAGTACATACAATGAATTAAGTGATGCTATTTTACTGTACTTTATCAACAGAAAGACAATAAATATAGGTGTGCTTATTAAGCTAATTCATACTCCCAAAATCGAGAAACGGATGGAGGAATGTTATTGTATGCATGTATACTATAAAGTAATTTAAAAAAAAAAATATTTAAGCGAAGAATTTTGGAAGTACTTTTTTATATAGTTTACGAAAGATGCGATCAAAATAAGGACAAAACTTAGTTCTGAGAGTGCAAATTTACAGTAATATCTGACCTCTTTGCTCGATATTTTATTCCAGAAATTATGCTATTGGAGTGTTGATAATATAAAACTTATATTTTACTAATGAGATTGGACTACTGCCTGGGGTTACTATTAACAACAAATCAATATATATACATTTTGTAGAGTCGAAAATTAGAATAAAAGTCAACGTTTATAAAATGTCCAGTTACGAGTAGATTGCTAAGAACCGAATTAATCGTCAAAAGTAGGCACTTCTAATTTACGAGCACTGATGTGAACTTTGACCTGGCATATCTAAAAGAAAATTACTACTTATAACCAATTTTATCGAGTCCTCAACAAAGATAGAGCAATAGTGTTGAACGGGATTGAGTGCGGTGGGGTTCAAAAGGATAAGACTCCTCAAACCCAAACGACACCACTGATATAGTGTGGACACGTAATCTTGCAGGTGCATCGGATTGGAGATCACTTACGATACCCAAATATGAATCAAGGGCGCACATGCGTTTTGTAGATGGTCCACAGTTTACAGTACGACAGTCTATAGTCTAAAGTCATAAGTAAATTGCAGGCAGTTCGTCTGTCGCGATTCCGAGAAGATTTAACCATGTCGAGATAAATGTGACTTGCTAAAAAACGATATTGATATGTTGCACATGAATAATGAACCATAGTTCAAACTCGAGTGAAAACAAAACTTATCTCTCTGGATGGAATTGTAAGACGTAACAAAACTCCAACTACTATCTCACAAGAGAGATGAGAGAAATTCAATCAGCAGGTTTTACTAACGATGTGGATACACCGTGAGAATCGGAGAAAATAACAACAACGCTACATTCTATTAAGAAAATGTGGTGTGATAGGCTGGTGGAGACAATCTGCAGTTGGTTTTAGAGTTGACATCTTTTTTCCTTACGTCCAACCTCTTCCTCACAAAAGAAATATTGTGAGCTGATCTCTGCTCTATCGTTGACATGTGCTCGATTGAGTTTCAATTTATAGCTTTTCCTTGCCAACATTAACAAAAAACACCAGCCTAACTACAAATACCATCAATACTACCTCCACACTCTCTATCTCTGCTTTATTGTAAGCGTAAATTTAGAACTTATGAACAAAGCTTCTTTCCCAGAACTGCTCGTCTGTAGAACTCTGTTTCGCTAACCTACCTTTCATCTAATTACACTATTCTAATTTTCAAATCCAAGGCAAACACGTTCTTTTTGAGCTGCTCCTCAAAATAATAAACTTCTACGCCATATTTACGGATAACTAAAATACGCTGTTATCCCAGTGACCGCTGCACACTCATCAATGCGAGCAGCCTTGGAAATTGGTAAGTGGGTACTCTCACGTAAAATTAGGTGGTATATACTTGAAATATATGCACATTCTGATCAAGTCTAACAGCAAATATTCTGTACTGATACTAGAGCTGTCATTGACCAATCAATCATAAAAGAGCAGAAAATATTACATGATTCGTCAACGGGTAATGAAATTCAGATTTTTTTTTTAATGATAAATGTCTTAATGTATAATGGAAGTATAAAGCGCTCAGGAGAAGAAAGTCAGTAAGAAAAACTCATAGAATATAAACTGAGATAATTATGGGATCAGATTGTAACTTGCTCCAAAAATAGAAACGCACTCAAAAGTTCGAAATAATAAGATTTAGTAACATCAATATACGTAACTTGATGTCAGATAAATATTAAGTTTCATCAATTCCCAAAGTTTTGTGAATCTTTTTTTCTATTGCGTAGGTGTAGAACACTGTATCGAATAACCCGTTGTCATAAATGCGACATTTCCACACACGACCATGTCTGAGCATTTCTTTATGCAATAGAAAATTATTATCATCATATTATTCTACAGTTTCATAGGTTCTAAGAAGCAATTAAGAACGTCAAACACGTCTCAAGAAATTCAATTAAATTAGAATTTCAAGCGAGAAAAAAATCCTAATTATATTTTAATATTGCAATTTATATGCTCCGCTCTTCTTTAGAGCATGAAATTAAAATCATTTGTATTTGTAAAATATTATATTTTGTTAATTACAAGTTATGTTAATTGATCGTGGAAAACTGTTTGGCTCGTTCATATGTAACTATTTCCTATTAGATCGAACCTGATTCAATACAGATATTTCTCTCGCTGCTAAATAAGAAGCAAAACTTCCTCATGCATCGCCATTTAACTTGTAAAATATGATATGTAATTAACAAGTAACTTTTATTTATTAATAATAAATATTTGTATCTGCCTCTATACAGAAGAAACTGTGCTAGAATTTCTTTTAAGATAGTATTATATTTTATTACTAATATATATTTAGTGTACGTATATTTAGACTTTATTATAACATCTGCAAACGTACTAGTGAGCTTTTATTATTAATAGAGATATATTATTTCTGTTTAAAGCAGAATTTCCCCTTTTACATTCATATTAAACAATTTTATAAAGTAACACATTTACTTTGTTTCATGTACTATTATATTTCATTCGTAGTAGGCTGGGCAGTGTTGTACGGTAATAACACATGTTTATCTAGCTGTACCTTGCCACGCGTTGCTGAAGCTCAATTTGGTGTAACGGAAAAGTCTAATAACAAGAGAAAATGCATAGTTTTTATAGTCTAAGTATAGCAATAGACCCTCCTCTTGTTATTATTTTTATCTAATGTAAAATTTTTAATCATCTCGAAGAGCACAGTATTTATGGATGTATTTGGAGAAGACAAATCGTCGCGGACTCTGGCGAATGTGTTAACTTTGGGTAAATAATTTACAACTATATAAAACAGTGTCAGAGTGTTTTGGTTTGAACTGACTTTCACGAACGTAACGTAAGCAACAACATTTGTATGTTTAAACTAAATATATAGCAAATGTAATTTCGTTAATGAACAAGAAGCATTCACAAATGTTAATTAAAACATGTGGAGATTTCTTTAGTAAAAAAAAGCAATCATATTTTTCGGATCTTAATCGGACCTTTATAGGGTTCTTTATTTTGTTTTTGTTTTTCAATTTAAATGCAAATAATTTCACGATATAAATGTGTAAATAATAAACGTAAATAATAAATTGCTCATAGTTAGGTTCCCAGGTTAGAGTAGTCAAAACTGGAACTAAGCACCGAGTAGTCGCGCAGTTTATGTTTTTTTTATTTGATTTTCAAGTGTAATGCAAGTAATTTCACGATATCGTAGCGTTGTAATAGTAATCTGTAAAAAATCGAATGCTTGTTTTATAATAAATGTGTAGTAGAAAGCACTAATAGGTGAAGCTCAGAGTTAGATTCTTCGATTGGAGTCATCAAAACCGGAAGTAAAAATCGAGTAGTCTCGCAGTTTGCGTTTTACGGTAACAAAATGCCAAATATAACAATCTAATCTTAATCAAACGTTGAGCGCATTCATTATTTTTTGTTGTTTGTTTTTTAAGTAAAACACAAGGAATGTCACGATATCGTTGCGTTGTAATAATAAATTGTAACTTAGGAAGTGCTTGTTTATGTAATAAAAACGTTTTAGTGGGAAGCAGTAATAAATAATGCTCATAGTCAGATTCATCGGTTAGAGTTGTCAACACCAGAAGTAAAATTCGAGTAGCTCCGCAGTGTGCGTTATACGGTAAATAAAAAAAAACAAAAAGGAAAAAAATAATGTTAATCGGACCGTAATATTTTTTATTCTTATTTTTTATGGGAGAAAAGCGAAAGAAAGAGAAAAAATGGCCTAAATAAGCCTTTACGATTCCAACCCGGTGTTTATTCGTACTGCTCCTTGTGGGCGCATCTCCAGCGGTGTTAAGTGGGAGCAGGAGTACGATGAATATATTAGAGAGTAAAGATTTTACAACTTCCATTGATACTAACCGATTTTTGCAGTGAACTCTCACCGGGAAAAATATAGGAATGTATGGTTATCGGGGAAGTGTAAGGATAATAAGCGTATAGTACACCTCATATCCCGTGCTGCAGTTTATGTACATTACATTTGCATGTTATATCTTAATTTTTAATACTATTAAGGTCAAACTCACACGGAAAAAATGAATTCATTTTATGTATATCGAGATTATGATAATTTATCCAGATTTCTTATTTATTATTATAAAGCCAAGTTTTATTGTTTTATTTTTGTATTATACCCAATATGTAATAATAGGCACCCAACGTTTCTCGGTTTAAAAGTACGGTTAAATATCACTGTTTAATTTATTCGGTTTTCATATTTATATTTATGGACGTATTAATCTATTGATTGCACCCAATATATAGTAGAAATTTCCAAAGTTAAAAAAATATGATTTGAATGCCGCCAACTAGAAAGGAAAACACATGGAATTCTGCAGTCATATGTGGTCCAGCTGATCTAATACTATACGCTTATAAAACCTTTTAAAAAATGACGTTGTGGAATATATAAATGTATATATACGCACACGCAAAAATGCCACGTTTAAACAACTTATATCTTTCAGGTTTTAATAGTTTTCAGTAGTGTTATGTTAGCAACTGCTAAAACCAAATCAGATTTCTCTCACGTATGTATCATGTTTCAAGACTTTAACGCAAAATTGACAAAATGATTTTATATAGACCTTTCCTCACATGACCATACTGTTATATGCTCTCCCTCCCTCTCTCTCTCTCTCTCTCTCTCTCTCTCTATATATATATATATATATATATACATTGGCCAAGGATCACCTGGAATTATGCGCAGCATAGGGGTTCATCTCTCTGATGTATATTACGTATACCCATATACCTATTATCGAACATGTGTGCTATGTACCCTACTGCACTACTAAAAAATGTAGACAGTTTATCAACACCACTGACATAGCTTCAAAGATTCAAACAGGGCTGCTATGGTCGTATCTTTAACATAAAATGGCAATCAATGACACTAGACATTGCTGTCCTTCGGAGAGCAGGTTGTCCAAATATTGGAAGAATTATGATCAACAATCAAATGCGCTGGACTGGACATGTCGTCCATATGAACGACTGTAGATTACCAAAGCTGCTGTACTACTGCGATATAACAGTTTGCAAGCGATCGCAGAACAAGTCAAAGAAAAGATTTATGGATTGCGTGAAAAACATTCTTAAAGAGATTGACATAAATGGTAAGAGATAGGAATAAGTAGATGATAAAAGAAATTAGTGGCAAAGAGTTGTGTCGGAGGGTCGAAATGTTTAGATGCACCATCGTTGAACAGGCAGAGCTGCAGAAGAAATCTGCGTAAATATTCTGTGAAGGAATTTGATGCTCATGAATCTGGCTGGAAGTGTGAAACATGTGGGCGCTTTCTACTGTCTGACCGTTGATACATGAACTACATGAAACATGACATATGTCCTTATGTAATGTTACCTACACGATCTGATGAGACAACGTAAGTGCAAGTCGGCTGCTTGTCTCAAGGGGCAAATGGTCGTGCACACACTATATGACAGAGTGGTTCAGTTAACCTGGTGTAGGCATTTAACTTAAGATGTTATCTTTGTTTCAGACCATGCAGACCGACTGATTTGAAGGGTCATCTATTTTGCTATTTGAGATGAAATCGGAGGGAGTCGATGGTAGCGATATTTTTAGGTAGGACGGCGAACCTCTGCACAGATAAAGCGATCATATCAGAGGTTGTGTGTATGCGCTTATTTACATATTCAAAAAAACGAGTAAGTAAACCTAATAACGCACAATGATTATTTTGTAACGGATTACTATTCAACTTACCAGATCGCGTAACGTGATACTTTTACATGCACTTCTTAAAGAGCATATGCATAAACATCCCCGTTTGCGTGGCATACCAGATAAATGTAGACATATATTCTTATAGTGATCTATTGACTTATGTGTTGTGGCAATTCTTGCGATTCTATAAGGGTAGATCATTTTATTTGCAGAAGCACCATGATTTATATTCCTTTTATTTCTATGAGGTAACTTCCCTCGGAGGTTTGCAACGCCCCCTTAATTTCTACATCCGTCTATACATGCGTCCATGAAGCTATCTGATTGCAAGAGAGTATATCTCTCGAGATGATCTCTTCAGTAACTTGAACACAATCATTTCTCTCTGATATTGACTGCCTATCTCGAATTTTACGTGCATTTTACATGCATATACCTAATCTGTTTTTTGTTACGTCATCATTTTACGTAAAAAGGTCAATTTTATTTTTTATTATTCAATGTAAATATTTATTCCAACATTTTTTTTTTTTTTACTGAACTCAATTCGGAGAAACTTTATTATTTATAACCTTCTTCTGTGTTGCATGTCGCATTCAGTGTAGCATTTGTTTTGTTTACGAAGTCTGCTATATTTCAATAAACTTGGGCATTATGTCGATCGACTATAGATGCATGCAGTCTCATAAAAACACAGTAAGTTTAGTCTTAACGCCTAAAAGGTTGTCAGATATGACCGCTCTTTATCTGCATGGCTCTCATATGTAACATTTGCGCATGCATAAAAATTACATGTTTAGTCGACTTCTGGGTGTCGAGTAAAATTTTGATACATCAGCAGCTATATCCTAGATAAAAGAGATAAATCGAACATTTTACACGAGTCCTAATCCCATATTTCTGAAGTTTGAAGTGTATAAACTTGAGAATTGATGGGTCGTTTGGAAGAGTTCGTTCGAAACACAGAGAGAAAAACAGAAAATGTTACTTCACATATAAATATATATATATATATATATATATATTTATATATATATTTCTGTAGAACTATATTTTCTTATAGTATATATCGGTGCTGATTAAAGAAGATCAATGTAATTACAGAGAAATATATATATATATATATATATATATATATATATATATAGTAAAACTGGTAATTAGTAAAAATATGAAGAGAGTGCTCAATAGTATTGCAGAGCAAAATGTGTTTTATTGTTTTATTACCTTTTTATATGTTTGGCTACATATGTTTCAGATGTTTGACCGTGTTTACGATCCAACAGGCCTTACAGAAGTGGTTGCAATTTATTGAAAGAATGTTTAAAAAAAAGACGGGTATTGACAATATTTCGGTTTTGTAGGTTAAAGACACATTAGATTGTATTGTGTGTGGGGGGGTAGCAGGTTCAGGTAGGCGTGGGTGGAGCTATATGGATATAGGGAGGGGGAGAGGGAGAGAGAATGTTAAATAAATAAGTGGGGTCCGTAAGGGGAGGAGGGGAGGTTTCAATTTTTAGGTTTTAAATTTTAACGGGCTTTTGTTTTTTTAGCAATGTATATTAAGTAGATGAGAGAGAGAGAGAGAGAAGGAGACCGAAAGGAAAAGAGAGCGAGATGGAAAGAGAGGGAGAGAGAAAGGGAAAGGGTTCGTGTAGATGTCATTTTTTTGACAAGTACAGGGTTCATTCAAAATTTTCCTCGTCGCTATAACCGACGTGTTATTTCCCGTTTACAATGGGTTGTTTTTTTAAATACATTAACGCACGCGAACGTTTGCATACACACATATACATATGTACATTTCTATGCATCCGTGCACACACATATATATAAACAAAAGTATATGCAGACATATAAGGGTCCATATGCAGGCATACACACATATACACACAACTCTTATACACCTATACACACTCACAAATATATATAGACCCATATACACATATAAATATATACACACACAAACTTATATATATATGTAGAGATAAGGTCTCCAGTAAGAAGTAGATGCACATACACACATACATACACACATACATACGCATCTACCCCTATGCACTATATGCTATTATATAAATATAGATATTAATAAAATATATAAACATACAGACAAGTATAGACATACACAGACTTTTATATATATATATATATATATATATATATATATATATATATATATATATATATATATATATATATATACCGACATGCCTATATTTATACTAAGTAAATGAGGTGGAGTTTGGACAAATAAACAATAATAAATAAATAAAAGATAATAAATAAAGAAGTAAGCAGATGGTCGTGGTAATATTGCGAGGTTATGTAGATGCATATACACAGACATAAATAAATAATTTGTAATAGATTATTAATAAATAATTTATAATAGATTATAAATAAATAAACAAGTAAATGCACGGGTGCAGTTTACAATGAGAGGGCATGTACACGCATCGTTTAATTTCACACACAGTGGGGGTGGCCCCCAACATGTCGCCTTAGGTAGTGGCCACGTTTAACTTTACTTTCAATGCTAAATGCATCGCTGATACAGGCACACACACATATAAGAACATATATGCACAAAAACTCAGACACAGCTGTATCCGCACACACGCGTTCAGCCATGCACACCTGCAGACACACACACACATAATCATATATAATTATATATACATATATATATATATAGAGAGAGAGAGAGAGAGAGAGACATTAACACCCAGATGCACGCAAACACACATATGTGCACACAGATATAGATATACCTATACCACTCATGCACACACAAAAGACCCACGAGCACACACACACACACGCACAGAAACATACACATAAGCACACATAATGATATAACTATCAAAATACAAACGAAGATATATGCATGAATCTCCAGTGAGATGTAGATGTACATGCAGACATGCATATGTACCCCTATACACGTATATAGAATTATACAACTATACATAGATATAAAAACACACGTACACCCACATACACATACACATACACACACACACACACACACACACACACACATATATATATATATATATATATATATATATATATATATATATATTATAAGTAATCGGAGTTTAGTATATGTCTGTTTGTGCCGAAAGTTTATTATTACTTCTTATTAACGTAATCTACTATTTTATTAAGCTGAAAAATATTATTACTTTTATATTAATTAAGTCAATTCATGTAGTATTATGCGTTTAATGCCAATTAACATTCAACACGTTTGTGAAGGGAAGACTTAACTGAGACGTATGAGGGATGTAAACGCTCTATTGTACTTTTCTACTAATGTTGTTTTGCAGTATTGTACTTTCATTACAAACGTGGACTTGGTGTCTATCTCTTAAGCGAAAATTACAGTAGGACCTCGGGATACGTTTTTTCAGTTTATCATGTGGAATACGATGTTTTTCCGGTCCTTCTCACGGTATTTCCTCGCCTTACGCCGTTATTTATACGTTTTTTAATTATTTATATGTTTATTATATACTGTACTGCATTTTATAAATACTTTCTAATGCCATATCCCAAGGTTCCACTGCATTGTTTTACAATTGGAACATCTTGTGACGCCCACTTGAGTTTAGGATAATATTCTGGACTAATGTAATATGGATTCAATGCCTAAAATGAACTAGTGTAGCACATCATTCTCTGTTGCCAACAGATCCTGCTCATGTGGAGCTTCTCTTGTATACGCTTGTTCGTCATTATAAAATGGCTGCAAACATTATTTCTTTTCTTTATTCCTTATATTGTCCTATTTCGCCGGAAACAGCTCTATGTTGGTGTGTATCTGCTGTCTCATGTACTCATAACAATCATCTACAATTTCAAGAGTTTAGACCCAAAATTGGCAGAGGAGTTTGGTAGAGTCTGCAAAGGTAAACCTTTTCAACTATGACATCTTGGCAGCGCACTTTTCGCCCCAAAACTTATTTAAATACTTGCTACATATCTGAATATATTTTATGTAAATTTTTCAATATTTAGACTCATAATTGGCTGAATAGTTTGGTAAAGACCACAAAGATCAAATCCTTTTAACTTTAACCTCTTGGCAGCCAAATTTTCTGTTAAAATCCGATCCAAAAGCTCGCTGCATACACGTAATGTAAAATTTCAAATATTTAGCCCAGAAATTGGCTGAGTAATTTGGTAGAGACGGCAGAAGTCAAGGTTTTTTTTAAATTCGGCCCTCAATTTGACCCCTTTAAATTTATTGTATTGGACTCAAATAAAATTAAAATGTTTGATCTATGTTCACGTAAGCTAGATTAAAAAATTTCAAGTGTTTATACCCGAACTTAGTGGAGGAGTTTGGTAGAGTTTTCAAAGGTCAGGTCGTTGAACTTTGACGCCTTGACAGCCAATTTTCTGTCTGAAAACCGATTAAAAAGATTTTCCCAACTCTCAATCTCCTTTACGTCAAATCTTGAGTCTGTAGACTGAAAATTACCGAGTAGTTTCGATGAGAAATGTGCACACACAGACACACGTACACATACCCTTTCACTTTTATAGATATATAAGATTGTGTAATCCTTGTACGTTGTGGCTCATGATTCAAATTAAGCGGAAGTTAACGTATCACAATACTATCTTGTCCGGTATTACGTTCTCTTTTTAATTTGCGTACTCAAGTACATATTCTATCGTGATTTTACCATCTTTTTATGGATTATCTTCTTTATTGCCCGGAATGGACGGGACATCCAATCAAAAGTCGTCGTACTTATCTAATAGTACATTTAATCTAGTTTAAGTGTTGTATTCATAAATGCAAATATATTTCAAGCTAAAGCTTTCCTGATAAGTGGAAATCATTATTCTAATAAATTAAACATGAACTAAAATTTTAAACTTAACATTAACAGAGGAACAAATATAAAATTCCAAACTTAAAGCATGTTATTTCTAATCTGACAAAACAACGGCTATTCTATTTCCAAAGTAAACCTAGACAAGTCAAATGTTATTCCAACTTTAACATAACAGATCAACAGTAATTTTACCTTAGAGAAATATTTGCAATAAAAAAGGTTTTATTTAGAAAATGGAGTGTGACTGATTATGAATAATGTGATATAAAAAAAGTAAACAAAAAATGTAATTTCAAACGTAAGAATGACAACCCAACCCAAATATATATGCATTAACACGGTAGTACATTTTATGTATGTACGCACGTACGTATGTACGTGTGTCACAGTTTCCAGATTATACATTATTCGATCGGGAGATCCTATTCATTAAAAACGGAGAAAATAATTTGATAACACACTACGAACATTAAATTATTATATAGATATGCTAATTGTATGCTTGTAGTATGTTATCACCTATCCTCCTATTTAATAAATGGGTTCTCCCGATCACCGATGATGTAATGTAATAAATATATAAATAACACAAGTGTAGTATGCGGCATATAATGATATAGTGGGTATTCGTTCGCGCTAAGCGTTTATACATTGGACATATGCCACAACCTCCTATAACATAAATGGAGTTTAACTGAAATTACCATATATATTTGGACACTACATGAATTATCTTACGTAGATACATACTTATATAGCTTTAACAAAGTGGCTATAATCATATCACCGGGTCTTCATTCACGCTGAACGTCCAGAGAATGCCTAGAAGAAATATATTACATATTAACGATGATAGTTATATATAAAAAAGTGATATTTTGAACTTGTGCATTAAGAAAACAACTGTGAGGCTATTAGACTATTATGGTAAACAGTCAACAGAAACACTATTTAATCTTTAGAGTGAAATATTTAAACCAATATTACTTCAGCAATGAGAAAAAAGGTTCATATATCGTATTTCTGACTGAACACGAATGCAAAACAAAGAATATAGAAACTTCGTATGGAACCGAGAAAATGGTAACCCAATAATTGTAAGTTTAGTAAGCCCCCATCCCGTACACAATGTTTTGTCGGTATAGTCAATAGACGTGGAGGTTCAAGAATAATAACAAAAAACTAAGAAGAGGTGCATTAACCAGTCCTGCGTGAGTGCGAAGAAAACGGGAACCTTGGGAAAGCTTCATGCCACTTTAATTCCAGCCGGGACTAATGTGCAATGCCAGCAAGAAATGAATCGCAAACGGCTGCTTCAACATAATTTATCATACGTCCATTGTTTTAGATTAAATATTATTCTATAAGAAGCATACCCCACATACCTAGTTATGTACATGCTGTTTATTTCATATATGTCGAAACAACTTGATAAAAACTATGCTCATATTTATGACTAATTAATTCTCTTATATTTCTTTCATAACCAAATATCAATTTATCGGTATTTAGATAATTTTTAAGAGTAAATATAGCTACGAAAGTTTCATTACTTACGTTATTAATTCCAAGTTTCGAGGAATAATTTTTCTGCCAACCGTTAACGAATGTTACTGAAAAAAAAGCGCTTGTATTTATTGAGGGCACATAAATTATTATTCCAAAAAGTATTATATGTTTTTTTTCTTGTGTGTTCTGTAATTTGTTTTATTCGTGTCATACCGACGATTTTTTCTGGGCTTTTTTGTTAAAAATGTTCTTACTTTAAAGATTGTAATGGTGGGTATGGGGCAGCCAAACCAGCTTCTTATTGAAACTAAGAGCTCTTTTTAGTATCCACGTTGTTCCCTTAAGTGTTATTGTCTGGATCTCGTTTGCCCTTCGTTCACCAGGAATATTAGTTAGGTAGGACTTCAGGTACTTCTGTATAAGCCTTGTGGCACCTATAAGAACTTATGAATGATATTTCCATAAGATTTCAGTTTCTTTTCATATCATACATGCGAACTTGGTTTTGGCCTGTTTCTCCCTTTTAGCTCTGTTCAGGCCTCAATAATTAGGGACACTCACTTCAACTAAGGTTGCCACTTTCTTTGAGTTACTTCATATAACTATGTCAGTTTTGACAGCAGCATTTTCAAGGTAGGTTTGTGTATGGATTACATGGTCTTACACTGTGAAAAATTTCCCCCACTCTATATCTGTGCCTAAATCAAAACGTGGATTCCATGAACAAAGCTTCTTTCTTAGAACTGCACGCCTGTGGAACTCTGTTCCGTATGCCTGCTTCCCACCGGACTACAACTTGGCTGTCTTCAAGTCCAACGTTAACAAATTCCTAATGAACCGACCCCTTAAGTAAAACTTCATCAAATCTCCACACTAACGTAATGTACTTGCAATAACCCTTATCACTGAGTGGATTCCGGGCCTTGATAAGTGGTGATCACTGTGTAAAAAAAAATGTATAGTATATAAGTCATTTACCCCTGTCCTTTTCGGTTGATGTTCCCAGGACTTGCTGATGTGTTTAATTTTTGTACAGGTGGCTTTATGAATGATCTTTTGCATGTATTCTAAGATCGACAGTAAACATATAGGCATATAACAGCTTTTTTATGAGAAATATATGCTAAAAAATTGCGAGATTATTTTACCGCTCCAGATGGTACCCAAATCCTAACATTTTTTACTTTTATGAGAGACGTGTACGTTTTGAGATGGACTGTTTTTTTTAAATATCTGCAGAGGTGTGGCTAGTTGTACTATAGTCAGTGTTAATAGAGTATAAAACATCTAAAAAGGCAAATCCTATATAAATAATTGTGTTTATACTATATCCTCTAATTTTTTCCTTTAGGTTTATAAGAGACAGATACGTCCTGGGATAAATTGTTTTCATGTTTCGAAGGGTGTTGCTAGGAGCACCATCTTCAATCTTAATAGATTACGAAAATCTCCAAAAAACAAATCATATATAAATACATTTAATAAACAAAAAATGTCTTACCTTTCCAAATATGAGAGTGTGCTTATCCTATGCTCTGTAAAACCTGTTAAACCACCCCAAAAACAGAGAATTGAATAATGTTTATTAATTGTTAACAGTAAACAATAATGGGAGGGATTTGTATTTTCAGAGAATGCTTTATTCCTTCATTTTTCGTTCTTCAAAAAATAAACTAAATATAAATCAGATTACCACCTCTATAATCCTTGATAGGTGTTGCTTAAATTTATAATGGTCGGTTTAAGAGTAGATTTATTATATACGAATATAAAACCATAGGAAATAACTTAATTTTATAAACATACCTAATCTCCTATATTAGAGGCAAAATGTATGTTAATATGTGTGGGTGTCTATATTGTTTGTATGTCTACGAAAATCTTTTGACGTCAAAAACGAACACTGAAAAATGAGTATCGTTAAAAAGACGATCTCTCGGACGAAAAATATCCAAAATTTGTAAAACAACATAAATATTTTCCCCGTTAGCTAGGCAAATTTTTGTAAAAAGAGGTCAATTTTGCGTCGACATTTTTGCAATTCAATTATGCCTAGCATCTCAATGTACGTTTAAAATACATTATTTTGAAGGCCCATGAATCATAATGTCGCCGTTGGCAACACGGTTAACGTGTTTGTTTTTTTTTACACCTCCTCATATTCTTTCCCATTAAAGATTCGGGCCTGACACGTGGCTAATTTTCTTTGTGCTCGCACGGATACTCACGGATATTTATTTCTTTTTTTAGCGTGCTGCTTGCTCAAAAGCCTTAGTATAACACCTCTCTCCACCTTGGCAACGTTGGATTCCCATACTACTGTTATAAAAATATGAAAACGTATATTTATATTATGAACACATTGATGCGTTATTTGTATACTGAACATGCCTGTATCCAATGCAATATGATTGTGGGTGTTCACTTACAAGCTAATGCCTTGCCGAAAGCAATAGACAAACACCACTAAAAATATGGGTAATACAGTGACTTGTGTTCAACAAATGTGATAAATGTGTTTATTGGATGTGGGCATAAAATAGCTAGACTGATAAAAACACTAAACTTTATTTTGTTAATCGTGCACAATTCTGTATTATGAAACCTATTTGAGTTTTAAGATAATATAGCTAAAAAGATGTAAGCATTTATATATATAAATCTCAAACGTCGATTGATTGTGTGTTAGTCTGTGTTTTTGTTTGTGCGTTTGTGTGGTTGTATGCCCGCTAAAATTTTTCGTCACCCACATCAAACCGGGTCGAGACCGGTATCACCTGAAAGTTAGAACAACACTTTATTCTGTGATGATAAACTGGAACAATTCTAGAAACTTTTTGCGACGCCATTTTCGCAAGTCGTGCACGCGTAGCCAACTGAAAGAATGATTAAAAACGTTGTTTGTTAGGTCTTGTGGTCTTGTGGGCGAAAGCGTTTACCAGAAACGTTATTCCCTTCTTTCCCTTTTTCGCTTTTCAGTATCGAGCCAGCATACCGCTGCTATTCTTTTTTTTTTTTGCGGTCGCACGGACACTAACTGCTATTTTGATTAAATGAAAAATTGTTTTGATTCATTTATTTTTTTTAAGATGGTCCAGCGCACAGGCTGCCGAAATATCTGGTGAGGCACCCGTTCCTTTCTGGGAGTTACTCAATATCCTTAGTAAATCATATGTGTCCATACCGTACTACATGTCCACCCGGGCAACGCAGGATATGCATTCTAGTATGAAATAATATATAGAACAAGAAATCTATTTATTCTTTCGAGGAGTTATTATATTATGGAAGTACATAAATTTAAGCAATGTATTTTTTCATGAACGAACCAGTTCAACTATAAACAGATAAATCAACATACTGTACAACACAGAAGATAATCATTCAATCGATTCCCAATAATTCCAGTTGTTTTTTTTTACTTTTGTGAAGAGCTCATTTTTCTCAGTTTGTGTAAATTAGTTCTGGCGCAAAAAGACGTTATGCCTATGTTATTAGTAAAATCTTTTACCCACTTGAATTAAAAGAAACTCTTTTGTTTTTGTTGACATGGTTTGTTAATAATCTAATCAAGAATTAATTAAATAAAACCAAATTTGTTTTAAAATAGATTTAAAACTGTAGAATTTATACGAAAAACAGACGATCAAAAAAATAAGAGACATGTAAACGGGGCTTTTCTTTATTTAATACACTTACACATCGATGGACATCTACACTTCATTTAGCTTTTGACAGACCGAATGTACACGTATATAATCGCATATAACAACTAACAACGAAAGGACCTTATCTCATTGAAAAATAAAATAGAAGTCAAGCACATTTTTTAAAGAGAAAAATATCAACAGTATTTTATCTCATACAGGAATAATAACTTTAAGAGATTAATACTTTCAGCAGACACAACGTTCAAACTGGATTGACGTTTTCTCCAAACCAGTTGTATTTTGGCATGGGTAAAAAATTGCAATAGGAATTGGTTCGGGAATCCTTCTCTTTATAGATCACGTTTATTTCTGTTCCATTAATTCGCATATTTATTACTTGTTCATTGTTTTAATTTGCTCATATACTATTGAAACGAAATACATTACTATTTTATTTTAAAATTAATGTTTTCATATCTTTATTTTCCATAATTGCAAAACTTATTAATAACTATTAGATGTAATTTAACGAATGATACTATTTATTTATTATAGCTTATCACGAATATTGTAACTTTTATGCAAAGCATTTCCATGTTATCGGCTTTGGCCTACTTTACACACCCTGTCGACATTAATAATATTACTTCAAGAACTATTAATACGTTTTACATGTATTTGTTAGCGACTCTTTGTTTTATTAAAAACTACAGCAGACTACCGATTGTTTCTTTTTTATACTCAAACTGTCTATGGTATCCAAACGCGAGTTAAAGTGACAGATGTACATAAATTGTGGTACTATTTATCAATTGTAGATATTATATACATATGTATACCCCTTTTACGCTATTCGTTATTGCATTCATAGTAAGATTCCGAGGAAATCTGAGGGAAAACGCTTATGACTATTCGGTGCCGTCGAACTAAAATCAACGGTCGATCCGAAAGTGTTCTTATATAATTATAGTATCGATATGGTGGCCTATATCTGCTATGCGTTGCACACAGTACACAACCCACGTTAATTAACATCGACTCAATACTGGCACACTTTAAGATAAAATATAAATAAATTCAATAACACCTTTGCTTTTAAAATAATCGATAATAAACACATTTGTCTTATTTGTCCATTTATCTTCGCGTTTTGGCTCCATCGATTTATCCGCATACGCGAAGACGAATATCCGTGGTACAAAAACAAACAGTAAATTGCTTTGCCTTGGAAATTAGTTTTAGTCAAACGCTATGTTAAGACAGAGTATAACTTTGTAGAAAATTGGTGGAAGTATACGATGCACTAGATTTGATGGGCTGGGTAATGGGTTTAGTCAGGAGAGCGGGCAGGGTTGATGTGTTTTATCGCAAAGAAAATGGGTCGGATTTTTGTTTGATGTGAAGAGAAAGCGTCTTCTATCAACCAGGATCAAAATTATCCAATGATACAACAAGTCTTCGTGTCATTTTAACCTTAACTCAGGATCAGAAATGTTAAAAATTTGAATGAGATGCATGAAAAAAAAGTAACTGCAAAAACAATGTTGAAAGTATTTCTCGTATTTCTGTCTGTTTGTCTGTCCGTTCATTATTAAACAGGAACATTTTAGAGCAATTTGGTTCAAGATTTGCATTAATTTTTGTCATGATAAAATACAGCAAAGTAAGTATTATGGTATCCGTTCGATAAAGAGTCGAAGATTAATATGGATTAATAGGGATATGTCATCACAATACTACATTTACTCTAAAAGTTTCCCGGAAACTATTCTACTAATCTTTGTGAAATTTTATATGGACCTTTAATATTATATGGTGCAGCAAACTATCTATTATTGTATCTGTCTGATGCAGAGTAAGATATTAACAGGGATTAATATTAGTGATGGGACGATTTTAATATTTTCCCGATTCCGATACAATTACCGATTCCGATTCAGATTCTTTATAAATTTCTACATATGTCACTATAAAAGTGTTATTTTATCCTGATTACAGTAAAAAGCACATTTTTAAAATGCTTATATTTTATCAAACGTATAAACACATATGTAAGAAGGAGATCTAAAGATTTTCGTCTTACTGGAAATTTAAAATCAATAAATATTATATCAATAAATATTCATCATTTATTATTACTACAAGCAGTGGAAGATGTTTCTTAAATTAAAATCAAATAAAAAAGATAATTTAAGGAATAGGTTTTGGCATCAGAAAATAGGGGAAAAATGTCCATTTGCGATGCCGATTCCGATACCCTAAAAGCTCCGATTTTCCCAATTCCCGATTCCGGTTTCGATTAATTTTCCAAACACTTATTAATATATATATATATATATATATATATTACAATTAATGCAAACATTATCATATTTATAACCATATTCAGACATCAGTTTAATACATATAAATTAGGTTAACCCACTGACCGGTTTTTATAGTGACAAGTTTAGTATTTTAACAAATAATTCGAGTCAATAGGTTTTAAGCAGTCGACATCACGTGAATCAATAGTGCTGCTATGATTAATGATAGTAAACACATGCATGTATATAATAAATGCCATAAATATATAGAAATGAAAATTAGAATATCAACAAAAGAACAAGTAAGAATATAAATAATGTTGCAAATAAAAGAATGAAACTAAAATGTACAAATCATATAAGATTGAATACGTAAAATTATGTACTAAACAATTGGGGAAACTCCTAACACATCTCATAGGTATAATAGTGATTTATATAAATAAATAGAGTGCACGTTTTTGGACTATGGAAAAAGTGGTTTATAATTCGTATTATTTGGATTATTCAAACTACTGTCCTCATCTTCAGCTTTGATCTAACAAGTCGATGCAAATCCGATATACTTCATGTATGGCTTGTTTAAATAGTCAGACATATCTCCAAGTTATAGAACATAGAGAACAGTAATCCGAATATACAAAGTAATAAAATAATTAAGATTAATTCGAAAAAAAAAACGCAACTGAAACATGCATGTTAATGTGCATTTAAATATTGCCAGCTAAAATAAATAAAAAGTATACTATAGTGATGTTCCTGTTTTGGGGTGTTTTATATAAGCATTGGAGTTTTATTGAATTAACATTTCGGAAGTTACAGCAATTCAATCATGATAATTAAATAAGTAATGCACGGTGAATATATGACTGTAATAAAATATAAATTTAAAAGTAAATCTTACTATAATTTAAGACATAACATAATGAAATAAATATATATTATTAATCAATACAAAAATATTATATAAATAAATAAAATATGATAACATATATAAATAGAATGAGAAAATAAGATGAAAGTACAATTGAAACTTTTCTAATGAATCAGATGCTTTATTTCTGGAAGAAAAATGAGAGATAATTAATTCTTCATGAATGCCCAACTATAATATTCTTTGAAAAATTGAGAAACGGAAGGAAATAAAAGAGATGTCAGTAATGATGTAAATTTGAACGGTAAGTTTTTTTTTTTAATCGAAGGAATAATATTTAAGGCAAATATATATTCACATGGATAAGATATGTAGCCGTATATTTTGATTCATATATATGGGATATTATATATCGAAAACGAATTTATTGCGTGTATCGTTTTTTTTTTAAAGAATATAGCGTTTACAATTATGCAAATACAAAACGGGAAATTTTGGAGTCACATTGGATAAAGCGTTAGAAATGATTAAAGAGCAGTTAGTCACACGAAGCATTTGACATTTTCACTCTTGTAAAGGCCTGCACTAAACGTGTGAAACGACTTTTAAGTATTTCCATCTCCGTATTTATGATGTCGTTGGAATTTTTAATCTCTTCTAGATCGTACTGTCGGTATGAAAGACTATTCCTATAAGAATAAGCTGCGAAAATATACCAGCACACTAATCGCAGCCCACTCTAACTCGAACAGGAGAAATGCATTGATGAGAACGTTATACCCAAGAGTAATAATAACTCCCTACAATACTTTCACCATATCTCTCCACCACACCATCTTAATTCATTATCTCTGATCCTAAAGAATAAAGCTACTTACTTAAATACTCATCGCTAACTCCCTGACAGATGATCTACATGCAGATCATTCGCTTTCTAGGAACACTATATCTAGCGTCAATTTTACACATAAAAAAGAACTGAAAAATAAATTATCAAATCGAATCACTAATGGTAAGTGTTGCTCCATTGAACGACCTGAACTCATCCAAAGCCTTACTGACCGATATCATTGGACACTGAAATTGAAATCCTCAGTTTCGGACTAAAATTGGCGACAGCATTTTACTTCACAATAACAACAATATAATCACCCCCAAAATGCAGACATTGGGGTACAGATTTCATGATAGGCTTTGTTCAAGGCATCGTATCAAAAAACTACCATCCAAACTATGGACACTATCTTATAAAAACGACACATTAATGCAGTGATACATTAAAAAAAACAACCAGGACATCATTATATCGCCAGCCAAACAAAGGCGGTGGTGTCATAATAATAAAAATGTATGAGCAATACGAATGAGAAGTCCTTAAAATAATAGATATATGTCTTTTTTATCAAGTATTCTCTGCTGTACTGTTAGATATTATGTGCTAAACTTTTTAAAAACTGTTTTTAGATTATATATTAAGTGTTACGTAATTAAATAACAGTTCTTTTTCATTTTCTGTTTATTTCTTATTTTTTTTTTGTTTTTTGTTCATTTCCCTTTGTTTCGGTAACTTTTGCCATTTTTTAACATTTGTTTTGCTATTTTTCTCTATGGTTTTCCCGTTTTTCTAATTTATATCATTTTTTGATACTTACTTTGCTTTTTATTTCTATTTATTTTGTTTTAATTTATTGTTTTTAAGTTTATGTTTTTTATCTTCAGTTTTATTTGCGCTAAGCTTTTTCGCCGATAAACATAAATAGCGGAATCACTTCAAATTTAAGACCATTAAGGACTTAGTAAGGGAAAGCTAATATTATCGAGATCGCTAATACTTTACCAACTCTCTTCAAAAATACAAGCAGTTTCGAAAAAGAAAAAACAACTTCTTTTTATTCGTTTTTTTAAGCGTATTCCAGCTCAAAAACGTAAGCTAATTAAACAGAAAGAACAGTCAAAATTGTAGATCACAGTGTGTTATTGGTTCACGTAACTGATAACACGATGACAGCAGGGATTTAAGAAGGCGAAGCTGATGATTCTGTATTGATACTTACCCAAAATATTGAACGGCAACTAATAATTCACTTAAGTTCTCTCGAATATTTCCTAGAACCGCTGACTGACAAAATTGACAAAATAGAAATTTGTAATACAATTAAAGATGTTAACTTATTTAGCAAAATGAATACAAAATAGTATACTTTATCAAATTTAATTTTCTTAATGTAACTTTTAACTAAATTATAATCACTTTACTCATATGTTCACCACTTTGACATTCAGAGATGTCCTTTGCTGTGTGGATTTATTTGCTTCCCCACTGAGCAAATTAGGCACAAAGCCGTTTTTTAGTGTGGAGAGAGAGGGAGGAGGAGGGAATGGGGGACCAGCTCCCGAGAGGTGGGAAATGGGAGCTGGATAGTAACTGTTGGTCTATAGGGTGATCCCTACATTGACCAAGGTCTGATATGTGGGGTTACCCCCACTTATGGTCTTTGCTTGCAGTATCTGTCGGAACAGATACTACACTTTGGTCTTGTCGCCCGTGCCGCACAAGCCGGCGGGGCTGTCAAGATGTCCTTTGCTGTGTCTCTAGAATTACTGCTTATAATATAAGCCCTTTATGTACTAAAAAGGAAAATGTCCGTAGGTCATTTTTCAGGTAGTAGATGAGCATTACTCCTTCACTTTCGATTATTGGAAAATCGTAAGTAGAAAATACATGCATGAAAAAAATAGTGAGTCTTTAAAAAAGAAATTTAGAATTGTCATTTTGATCCGAGTGGAAAATTACGCGCACGCAAACATAGATTTTCAATGTAAACAGATTGTTCGATTTATTGATTTCTGATTGTTTGATTTGTTGATTTGCGGTTAAGTTAAGTGCAAACATGTGAACAAATATTCAATAACATGCGTGATCGAATGTATATCGTAAAATCTTCAGAAATACAGGGTTTAAGAGCTGAACAAATATTGCCAATGTAGGAAAACACTCAACACGCACACGCGCGTGTACACACAGAAACACACACATATATATATATATATATATATATATATATATATATATACCTTTTATTTTTTATTACAGTATTTTTATGTAATAAAAAATAATACATAATAAAACGCATATTCGACCTACAACAGTAGTGAGCACTTTCTTCAGGTTTTTATTAATTACCATTTCTACTATATATATATATATATATATATATATATATATATATATATATATATATATATATATATATATATATATATATATATATATATGGACAACATATTTTACCTTATGCATATATCGGCAGGGCTAGTACTGGTGATACTTGCCGGCTTAGATGTCACCTGTTTTCCCGTAACAGCTCCATCTACTAACATATAGCAACACACGACGCAACAACAACTTATTTAGAAATATATTAATGATAAATCGCACATTGTAATCTGCACCTTACAACTATTGAAGCCGTACTCATTCGCATAAACAGAGAGTCTATCAATCAGACTTAATATGAAAGAGGAAACGATAAGCATAAATGATTTAAAACGTTTTTACTTAAATTTTTCAATAAATGCACTCCATCCACTGCTTTAATTCATAAAACACCGAAGACAACTCATTGGAGTTTAAACCGCTCGAGGCTATGCCAGATTTTCTTCTACAGTCTTATAGAACCTTCTGATATTAAATGAAAACAACCGCCCCCTTTAAGTAATGACACTTTATCAAATCTCCAATACTAACGAATACTACAACACTATCACATTGATTACTGTACACAGAATAACCCTTATCCCCGCGTGGATCGTGGACCTTGATAAGTGGTGACCTCCATGTAAGAAAATGATATAAGCAGTAAATAGTATTTCTTGTGTTGACAATATTTGTCACTGTCTAGAAGAAAAAAGACAATTGTATAATAAAAATATTAAAAACGCATACGTTGGGTAATTACTGTGTTTTAAACTATTTAGATATCTTACAATCTCTTAAAAAGAGCCCAACTTTAAAATAAACTGTTAAATATAAGCTAGCAGAATTACTATATTTTAATAAAATATACTGGATTATAAAAATTACATGGTTAGATAACACCATCTGAAGAAAATATCGTGTATACTATGTTAATTTCGAAATTACTGTTATCTCGGACTAATGAAAGAAGTTACACTGCTGCGATACAGTAAAATAAAGTTTAAATGATCATAATAAATTACAGGTCAAAATAACTGCAAGTAAACTTTCAAAATACTACATATTCTGATATAATAACCGGTTATATAGATTAGACCGGGGAAAAAGGGGGATGTAAACGTGAGTTCAATTATCAATATCCGTTAATATAAAGACTATATGACATGACGATTAAAAAGCATAAGAAATAGATATAAATTAATTTTGACAATTTTAAGTTACAAAATACTTTAATTTAATAATTCTAAGGAAATGAATAGAACTTTTTACATAGATTAGGAGAAATGTTATTTGGTCTATCCCTTATAAACTGCTGAATAATAGTTGAAAAATAAAACTTGCAATATTCTAATAGAACAACACTGCGTGTTCGAGTAATAAAGAATAGAAACAATTAATCTAACTCAGGTGCAAAGTAGAAAAACATACCTGAAGGATGAACAAATGAGTGTGGTACATTTATCTAAAATAATTGAACGTTACTATTTCTAAGTTAACAGTACTGCTGATACCAGATTATGTAACTTAAAATAGTTAGCGTAGTATATTCTTACAACAGAGTGCAAAGGACCCATATAGAAAAAAGTATGAACCACTTTCAATCCATAAATGTACGGGCTGTCTGAAAGGAGGAATACGTCTAGTTTTTGTGATATTTTCTTGTCTTCTTGTTGTGTATACATATAATCGAATGAAATTTATAAAAATATATCCAAGAAACTAGGTATAGAGAATTATTATTACGGAATTGAACTAAACAAACTTTTCATTTTTGGACGAGCATACGTAAGAGGCTATTACTAATTAAGGACACAATTAATACAGCTATGCAAGTCAGCAAGTTTGTCAATGGGATGTCTGTTCACATAATATTAAATATTGTGCATAGTTCTATAATCCGGAAAAATAAAAACCGAGAAGATATCCCAGAAGCTAACAATTTAAGAAAAATGTTATTGGAATGGGTGGTACAAGTAATTGTGCAAAAACATCACTACTTCTGTTGCTTGTTTTATGGAGTAGTATTCTTACTAAAACAATAGGAAATTCCACGATTATTTTCCTTACATAACCGTAGAATTTACTCCTAATAATCCTATTTCTAATGGCAGATTGCTATCAGCCATATTTATGTTTCGAATGTTGGGGATAATGTATACGTATAATCTGTATTATTCGAATAAATATTCTCAGCTCAATTATTGAATTCACATGGATTTGAGGATTTTGTTTAACGATATGAACCCTTACGGGTTATTTTATGCTATAACGGTAATTTTTACAAGATATTTTTTTTAATTTTAAGTATTTTATATCTGAAATGTCTATTTATGCTGTTTTGCTTAGTTGTGTTATAGAGAAAATATATTCTTTGTGGTTTTGCCTTTCCAGAACATGATTATGTTTTGCAAAGGAAGTTAGGATGCTGCTATCTTCAGACAGTTTTATCTGATTGCAACTCATACTGCATATGAACTGCTACAATAGTCATAAATGTGATGCAATTTTATTTGATAAAGGATGTTTGACGTGGAGTATACTACTATTATACTCTCATTATAATATTCCTAAGGTATAGATATAAACGCGGCGCAAAATAGCTCTGGTCAGGTAATACATTCTACAGTCCTTGTACAAATGGTTCTGACTGTACCTTCTATGTTAAAGAACACGCAATATTTTAATCTCGTAAATATGTTGTTTTTTATATTCTAACATCAAGATAGGGCATTGTCATTATCATTTTATATAAAAAACAATCAAATGCCTTCTTGCAATTAGTTTACGGTATGGTTTTATTAAAAGCCGCGCCACAATAAAAGACAATGCAAAGCTCTCTATGTGAAGAAACCCCTAGCGTTCACATCATTTGTCCAATATTTTGCACGTAGAACTCACATTCTATAACGAATATTTCTGGGTGACGGTAAAAATTGCGATATTAGATTCTGAATCAATCTATCCTACTCTGTTTATTGTCCGATCTTTTTGCTGAAAGTTATATTCGTTTTCTTGTTTCTGACAACAAGTGGCTTCATGACATGTCTGGGTGATTTCCATTAAAAAAATCTGATAGGGCTTACTTCCATCCGGATCTTAAAGCTGTTAATAAGGCCACCGGGAAAATGTTTGCATCCTTCTATCCATCAATTAATACCTCATCTCTTATGCAATACTCTGTACTCGTTAGAATAACGTGGGTAAGTTAGCACCATAATATATATGGTAAGCAAGATCTATTCTGAGCCGGAAACGTACTTCCTGACCAAAAAAAAGGACAGTAATTCAAATTTTAGATAGAACCGAGATAAATACCACCATTCGATGTGTAAAATTAATACTGGTAAATGTGTTGTATAGTTGTTGGGTTTGTGTGCGTATATAAACTTAATGGACATCAATATTAATAATTGCTTTCTTTTACGTGATGTTTACATTTTACCAAAATCGGAATTTCCACGAAAATCTATCTTCTCCGCATGAATCTCATCGAATAACACCAAATTAAACTAAACATGACTTTTATTGCTGTTTCTTACGCATGACAATATTATCCTAATTATAATGATCGGTTAATTAGTTTTAAAGTGAATCATATGTATAAAAATTTAGAATAGATGCACATGCTTAATTTTACGTAGATAAAAACATAGCTTTCTGAGTTTGTTCACACAATTGCCGGTATAAGCTTATAAAATTAACCTAAATATCCATGTATCGAACATCAATTTATTATTGAACAGTGCTTTTACCGGTAATACAGACTGCCATTCCATCCAGAAAGCAATCAGTTTTCTATGTGAACGAGGCAATATTCTACCTACTTCCAGCAACAATGACAGGCATTTCTAATGGACACCGTAATCGAAATGACACGGATAGCATTTCGGGAAATCTTGTTCGCTGTAAAAGGGACATAGCATAATCAACTGAGGAAAAAAAACAATGACGCTGGCTGATATTGTGAATGAATGACAGGTAAGGTTTATCTTTCTCATCGTGCGACGAAAAGAAAGACAAAGAGAGAAAAACATAAAGGTCATGCCGAGTTAAACGTACAGATACCGTAAACCAGAGCAACGTCGACGGTGGACGGTTATCTAATCCTATTTTAACCTTTTTTAAAGCTTTTTACAAATCAACCTTGACTTGTTTGACAATCTTCTTGGCCAAACACGCCTCTTTTTGAACTTAATAATTGTGCTCACATTATTACAATTTCTTAACAAATTATCAATAAATTGTATTATTTAATTGTTCAGAGATTGGTTTTGTGTTTTTTTTAATTGATTATAATGTCTTACCTTAAATAAAGTGACAAAAACTGTTGCAAACTCTTATTTCCTAATTGAAAATAGAATCTGGTACAAGCAATCAGAACAAAATATCTTCCACGCCTTCAATATTGGTACAATAGTTATTTATTTAAATGTCAGCAAACGAAGCAGACTATTCATATATCTATTAATCGTGGGTATTATTGATTTTTTCTTTCACAATTTAATAAAAAAAGTCTTTATTAACTGCGCCACGGGGCCCGTAACGCAGCTGATAGAGACGTTGAATCTCTACGGTTTCAGGTGAGGATTGTTTGTAGATAGCGGTTACACACCTACCCAAAGCCGTCCAGAGGCTTACTTGACCAAAAACGTGGTGAGACGACAACAACTACGGAAGGCAGTAATTGCAGTGAATGCAGTCAGGAGATTCAGAGTTCCTATCCGTCGCAGTTATCACCTGACGAAGGCCAGAGGAATAGTTGGCCGAAACGTCGTGAAACAACAAAGAAAAGATGAGGATAATAGTCCGCAATGAATAAAATTATTAAATAATACTCATCTCAATCAATTCCAGTTAAAAATTTAAAAAAAATCCCATCTATTCGATATTAGAAGGACTACATTTATAATTCCAAGTCAACATGTGTTACTGTTTAGTATAATTGAATTTGTTTTATCCTTAAAATTCAACTGTAACACATATATTTAATAATTGCAGCCTATTTCACGTTTCATACTAATATGGAATGTTCTTGGTAATACCATGCACTTGGTGGCTATATATTCGCACACTCTCATTTAACTATTATAACACTTATTCTGAAAAGGTACTTCAAGTATCAATGTTTTTTTTTAGATGTCGTTCTTAAAAAGGCAGGAATTGAAATAAGGAGCTAAACACAATAATAAAAGGATATATGAATAAAAAATAACTTCAAAACAATCAAAGTGTTAAAATTCATTTGTTTTGTGTTTATCGAACTGTTCGGGCCATTTCATGCCATAAAACGTTATTCATTGTACTCTTATGTGTACATTATTTGCAGCAGTATACTATGTGTGTATTTGTAAAACGTGTACAAGCACAGCACGTATATTTGAAAAGTAGTGAAAATGTTTTCGTTTTCTAAAATTTCTTGCAGAGTCTTGTGATTCCAGAAATTTTTTTATATTGTTTACAGGAACGTTATCAAACAGGTCGTATATATTGTCTGTTTGATAGTATTTTCTCTGGTTTCTTGGTGACATTTGCAACCCTTAAAAGGCATGCACCGTTCGGACACTTAGATTCCAAGCAGATGAGGCAATAGCCAATAAAAAAAGGACTATGCTAAAGGTTTGGTGGATAAAAATCGAGCCCTAAAATGATTAAATAACATATTAATACTACGTTTACTAAAACTATTAAACCGAATAAACTGCAAATTTGTGAGATTATTGTAATAATGCATATGACAAGGTGTACTTTTCGATCTACGTGTAATCTAATATCCATATCTTTATATATTAACTAATTGTCGCTTAATATTCCATTACTAATTAAAAGCAGTAAATGTAAATAATTATGTAATTACTACAGATAATGAGACGAAAAATACGTATGTATATGTCTTCTCCAAACAAATAACGGGTGATATTATATTATTTGATTAACGACAAACGAAATTAAGTACATGATAAATTTAATAAGTAATTTATCAAATAATAGTTTCCCACGAAGTCTATCAACCATTTAAGTATCTAATCTCATTTACATATATTTCGCGAAAGAACGCCGTAAGATCTGATAATGGCGATAACAAAGTGTTAGTTTTAGTCATATAAGTTTTTCTCTGCTGACTTCTATCAATGTTTTCTCTGTCTGTTGGTCTGTCTGTGTCTCTCTGTCTCTGCTTTTATCCTGTAACATGATTGGATTGCTTTCTGATCGTATACTCCTTTCCAAATTGCATATTATAAGATACCTGTGTATATTTTATGCATATATATATATATATATATATATATATATATATATATATATATATATATATATATATAAAGTCATGCATATATATGTATATATATATATATATATATATATATATATATATATCAAAATGTCTATATTAATAATTCCAAGATGCTATTCATCTAGCCGTTTAATTCTTTTAGCTTGTTAAAATTTTTGATTCTTAACAGAACCTCTTCCGTAGCGCAGCTACGAATATATTATAATCATTATGCCAATGTTTGACTATTTCTGCCCTGCCTTAGACGAATAAGAACTACTTTTATTTCAAAGACAAAAAGGAATGTTGGCATCAATTCTTAAATCCGAAAAAAAAGCATGAGGAGCATTTGTATTGTTTATATATATATATATATATATATATATATATATATATATATATATATGTGTGTGTGTGCGTGTGTGAGTATATATGTATATACATGTATATATATATATATATATATATATATATAAGGAGAAAGAGAGAGATCATGATAGAGGGGAAGATAGTGAAAGAGCTGGAGGGGGATCGAGAAATGTTTCCAATTTGATTCTCGTAGGTTTTGATCATAATATTTCTGGGTTTAACCCCGCTGTTGTGTCGTATAACGAATGAGACGATTTCGCCGTACAAGGGACTTTTCAAAAGTAAAACTTCCTTTATTTGTTCCTCAGGAATGACTCAGACAGCATTGCTAAAAAGATGTACTCTCAGCACTATAGCCGGGATCCAAATAGGAAATCAATGAAAGTGTACCATTCCTGCTCCCCTGCAATGAAATTAAAGTCGTTACATCTGCTAGCCAAGTATTCTGCAGCGTATTCTGGGAAAGCAATGGCGTAATCCTTATTGATTTTTTAAACCAAGATTGACTGTCAACTTTAACCGTTACATTTAAACATTGCCATTACTGAAGGTATGGATTGCATGTGTAAGTCCACATAAAAGGGAAAACATCCCGTTTACAACACGAAACGACATGGCGTACACAAATTTTAAAGATCTGAGAATTTAATTTAATTTTATATTTTTTTATTCAATATCATCCCAAACAAGACAGAGTGCCAAGAAGTTCAGAATAAATTATGAAGGGATAGGACTAGTAAGATTTCTGTTCACATTATACTTGAACGTCTGCATTTCAGTACAGTTGGGAAAGCAGAATCCTGGAAGGGACTTCCAAAGTCTAGCAGTTCTGGGGTGCGCACTATTGGAGTAGAAGGAATTTTTACACCTATGGATCTCTAATGAATAGGCGTGGGATTTAGTTGTTTGTCAGATTTGTCGGGAGTATTTACGTCGAGAGGGTACGGGTGTGTAGCTCGCGACAGCATTCACCATTAAAATACTTGTAGAATAGGCAGCGAGATGCAGCATTTCGTCAATGGGACAGGAGTTGAAGCTTATATGACAGTTCCGGACCTATCAGGTTGACTATTCTCTTTTGAGTCCTGTCCAGGAGTGAGAGACTAGTAGCAAATGCACAAACTCAAATGTGGCAGCAGTATCTCATACATGACCGAATGGTGGCCTTATTGAGATACAGAATACTTTCAGACATAAGTAGCTTTCTAGCATGATAGAAAGTGCCCACCTTCTTCCCAGTAACCTTGGCAATGCTCTCACTGTATTTGTTCAAACTCATGTTCCCTGTAAACCCAAGTCCCATGAGTTTAAATGAAGCACTTTCAATTAATGTGGTTTTAGCAATTGTTACTTATGGTAGAAAGGTTTCTTATAATAATTGAAGGAAACAAGCTTAGTCTTGGCATCATTGAATATGGCCATCCATTTTAGTCCCCATTCACCTAAAGATTGGAGGTCTTCCTCTAGAGTTTCAGCCATTTCCTTAAATATTTATTATTTTTTCCCCTCTCGTGCCTGTTATAGAGCGCGAGGTAATAAGCAAATATATTCGCCTGAGAGACAATTTTATCAGGGAGGTCATTTCTTAATATTAGGTATAATAAAGGTCCAAGCAGGTACTCTAATAATTATATCCTATTGTTTATATGTACGACGGTCGAGAACAACCTGGAATACTCTCTTATTTAAAAAAATATTTAATTGCATTATGTATACTTCCAGTGATACCATATGATCTGATTTTGCTTAATAGACCATGTGTAACAACGTTAAGCAACACAGTGCTATTTCACCCAGTGTATTTCACCGTCGGACTTGAACTTTATCGGACTTCTGAATAACGGATTTCAAGACGGAGACATCAAGGCTATTGTTCGACGTTTACAAAAAGTTACTTTTAAAAGTATTGAATATGTAAAATAATAAATAATAGTATCACTTTCGTAAATATTCAACATTTCTATTGAAAAAAAAAATTATTTCGTAAATATTCAACAAAAACATTTATTTCGTAAATATTCAACATTTCTATTGAAAAATATGAGGCATTACGTTAAGAACGACTTTCTTTGCTACATTTTTACTATATATATATATATATATATATATATATATATATATATATATATATTACAGTGTTAGAGGAATTCTTCGATTTTTTTTATTTACGTAAAGAGCAATTCGCGAAAAACGTATAGCGGAAATAGACAAACAATTGCCATATATATATATATATATATATATATGTATATATATATATATATATATATATATATATATATATATATATATATATATATATATGGGTTTATGTATGAGTACATACATGTGTTTTAGTGCGGTATTTTTATATACTAAAGAGAGCCTAATATATTTGTTTTAGTATATATATATATGTGTGTGTGTATTATATAGATTTATATATATACATATATGTGTTTTAGCATATATAAATATTTATATATATATGTATATATATATGTATATATATATATGTATATATATATGTACATATACATTATTTATTTTTCTCTTACTGTTATCATTTGGCTGTCTTAATTTATTATTATACTTGCTCTCCATTACATAACAGTGACATTGATTTATAATACTGTGTTTTATGTGATATACCATTGGCTGACATTACTCTCGTGTATTGTACCTGTTTTTATTCAACATTTCACTTTATATATTTGATGGTGATTTAGTGTTTAGTATGTTGTCCTGAATATTTTTCCAAACTAATCCATTTAAAAAGAAGTTCAAAGAGGTTGAATTGAGATTCTGAAATCGAATTTTGTAATTATGAACATAATGCAGGATTAAAATTTACCGACTCTGTAAAAACTGCGAAAAATTGCTTTTATTATTACAAAAAATTACTTTTACTATTTACTATTGAAGTCTGATATGAAAGTGTAACAAATTAGACATCACGAATGAAAATAATCAGATACGTAAGCTAGTAAATGTCGTTTGTATAGCTGGAGCCAAATAAATACAAAAAAATAATAACTTATCTAACAATCACATTAAGCTTAATATTTAGTTAAGTTTAAAAATGTAAGAATATAAGTTATAACAAATAAAAAGGACCTATTAGATAATGAAAAATAAGCTTAAATTATAATTGTAAAAAAAGGAGTTCGGGGTTTAGTTTGAGCAAATATATTAGAATATTTACTTCTAAAATATATTAGAATATTTACTTCTAAAATATATTAGAATATTTACTTCTAAAATATATTAGAATATTTACTTCTAAAAGTTGACCTGTGTACGAAAATCCTTTAAAACATACCTTCATGCTAATATAAGTAGATTTAAAGGTTTCAGTACAAAATTGATAGCGAACACATCGGGAGCGAAGTGTGCCAGCCAAAGAATTGAGCATTAATTGACACATTCGATTCGCGAGTTTCTCAATTTACATCCTAGAATGCGATATAGCGGAAACATTTAATAGTGTTATCAACGCATTATGTAAACGGGTATTTCGGGAACAAACCGACACAACACGACTACGAACACTGTGAATAAATAAGATAAAACGACAGAAAATATATAAAAATTAACATGTCATAATATTTCTGCTTAGGTGAAGGCAACTGCGTTTTTTTGCAGAGTTCCCATGATGTATTATAAATATTTTTAAAGTGACGTAGTAAGGTCGTATATGACATATGGCATCGGTGTTTTATATGCATACGATGTATATTACATATCTTAATGCAATTAGCGGCTCAAACTGCTCCTTACCTTTTTTTGTGAGAACATTCAGTCTTCAAACTTTACATCTTTAAAAAATTATCATACAACGTTATTATCATTAATAAATTGTTATATAAATAATAAACTCTTTTTGTGCTGTGTTATAAAAGATTATGCCACTCATATGTCAGAAATGTAGTTAATAAAATGTCAATAGTGTTGTTCGGGATTAATTGATGATCAATACGAGGTACCTTATAAGTGTCCAGATTTTTTTTTCGTACGGAAATGTTCAATGATAATGAGAAACCAATTCGAAGTAATTGCAATGAACTTGCACCGTTTCAATAAATTCTGAAAAGCCACATGCAATCTCCTTTATCTCAGCGTGTCAATGACATTCGTCATAGCCGCTATCATTTCCTCAATTGTCTCATGAGAAAACCTCTAAGGTTTTTTTTTTGCTTGGAGAATAACCAAACGTCACAGGGGCCAAGGTACCGACTAAGGAGAGGTTAAGGAATGTCTTGATGTCCATCTTGGTCAAATAGACTGTGATATTCCCTGAGCACCCTTTAGGACAAATCTTCCGCATCTTTAATTCCTCGCGAATAATTGCGTGCACTGTGCACTTATTGTCTCTATAGACACACGACGGTCCTCATTTATGAAATTCTTTATTTGACAAACCAACTTTGATGTTCTGACATCCTTACTCCTCCCATACCTCTAATCATACGTCTCCGCCTTCTATGTATCTCTTAGGCTATTAAACAACTTCGAATCGATTAAAACAAGACGCTCAAAAAGCAGTCTGAAACATGCATACTTTTCAATGGCATTTTTCCAATTTTAAACATAATTTTATTACATATTGTTTTTCTACAGTGTCCTACCCTCCGGACTGCATATTTAAAACCAACTGTGACAATAAGGTGTATTGCAATTATTGCTAAAGCTATTAATTTGAACCTGTAATCATGAAAATAACCAGTCATCTCCTAAGCTATATAATATTAGCATATTGAATTTTGAAGCGTATACGACAATTTTAAATGCCTGTATAAAACAGTTTGGTTACATATTGAAGACAATTTGTATATATTATATAGACAGTCTGTCTCATACTTGTCATCACAATTTAACAGCCACTAACATGTTGAATTTTTACTGTTGCAGAATTAATTAATTAATGGGTGAACATTAAGTTAGAGTGAAAGAGAGTATAGCCTGTAATATAATAAGAAGATCAGAAACGCCAGTTTAAGACAAGGGCGATTCAGAAAAAAATCGTAACACCGCCACAAATGTGGTAGCATTGCTCGTATAAGGAACACATTTGTACAGATACAAAGGTCCAGGACATCCACAAAAAATATTTTTGAACAAAGACTACTGGAACAAAAGCACCTGCAAGAATTACAGTTTCGATAACAACTTTGCTAAATTATTTGGTAAACCAACATCTACAAGATAGGGTCTATTATATCATGAAATATGTGGTGAAGCGCTTATGCAATCTGTAAATAAATGGAACTACAATAATGCAATCCATATTTTCATTGATGGACGTATATCCAAGCAGTATAACATTAATACTGTTGTGGTTCAAGAGTCGATCATTGAAACATTATTGTTCCTGATATTCAGAAACGCCCTCCTTGATTAAATATTGTCTTATATGTGTATATTTGCTATACAACCCCCTTTTTACATGTCCGAAGGAAACACCGATGTGCATAAATCCTATACCATGGCAGAATCATTGAAAAATGAATACAAATTGATTGTCTTCGAGTCCAATGTAAACAAATTCTTGATGAGCCGTACTACTTAAATTACAAAATTTACCGAATTTCCATTAGTAACGATTACTATATTGTTCAATTGACTACTGTACATCCTTAAGTGATGCTTTAGTAGTCTTATGGGCCTTGGTAAGTGGTGATACCTACGTAAATAAATAGACAGATAAATAGATAGGTAGATATATATATATATATATATATATATATATATATATATAGAAAGAGAGAGAGAGAGAGAGATAGTAGGATAGAGGGACATATATTTCTAGATAAACAGATAAATAAACAGGTCACTTACTTCTTCTGCTCGGCCAGTCTCTAACATCGGTGGTCGGTGTAACGTACCAAGTATACTCTACTGTAAATCTGAGAGTATACTTGAACAAGAAATACCGCCTTGTACTGTTCAGCGTTTGACGCGATAGTCATTTTATAAAGACCCATCCAGAAGAAATGACATGTTTAGCCTTTGGAAGTATCAGTACGGACTAGGTATAATTTTCTGTTAAAGAATCTATTTCACTTTTGATTGCGATTCTCTATTGCTGACACTATCCTGAATTAATTGTTTCGTTAATGATTTTTGACCTATTATCCATTTAATAGAAATAATCGACTTAATAGTTTTTCAAATTGTCGACCAAAAAAATCGGGTTATCTTCTACTTCTTTAAGGATAACATTCTGATGTATTTTCAACTTTTATGATAACGTTCTGATGAATTTCTGACATCATCACTGTCATCATTAGTAATGCGCTTGTCCTCGTCAGCGTCACTTTTTTTAAATGAATTTAGGGAAATATTAAATCGACGTTTTTATATAACAGATGTTTGTCCTTGGAATTTAACGTGCATGTGAATTATAAACATCAGATTCTTTTCATTTTATTTTTGTCTGGAAAAATACGAAGTAGGCTGGGCTGTTTTTGTCGTTCCCAAGAAATATACTTCGGCCGGTTTTGATATTTAATTTGCTTTTTCTGCATTTATCTATGCGAAACAAGTTAAACCTCATACACACATTCTTCTTAAATCTGGCTTTCTATAACACAACATTTTATATCGGCTTCAGGATAAGATTTTGTAAAAAGACCGGTTGCGTACATACGCAGCAGTCGTTAATGAATACGTTCTGAATTTTTAGGGAATTTTTGATTCAATGAGTGGATATCTTACCAATTCAAAAAGGGTTCGCCATCCTCTTTCACAAGTGCCGAGTTGAGGAGGCGAATTTGTGACCAAATCTTCGTTTGATGCGTTGGTTAATTATTAAAAGTTAAAATCTTAATTACTAAATTCTGTACCATTGTCATATTACTGTAATATAGGGGAGGGATGTCCGCCAAATATGTGCTAGTTGTTTTCAATGTACCAGATCTATTCTTTTTTTTTTCAATTTTTACCCCAAACAAGGCACAGTGCCACTTTCTGGGACATAAGTTGCAGGGGCATTACATGGAGGTCACCACTTATAAATACCCGGAGGCCACTCAGGATTATTGTGCGTACAGTAATCAATGAGATAGTATTGGAGCAACCATTAGTATTGGAGATTTGATAGTCTGACTTATTAAGAGGGCGGTTTGTAAGGAATTTGTTTATGTTGGACTTGAAGACATCCAAGTTGTAGTCAGGTGGGAAACAGGCAAACGGAAGAGAGTTCCACAGTCGTGCACTTCTCAGAAAGATGCTCTGATCATAGAATCTACGTTTGGGTTTAGGCACAGATAAAGAGTGAGGGAAATTATTGACAGTAGTTACAGCCAGACGGGTGTTTCTCGTGACAGATTGGCGACGGTGGACGAGAGATTGGGGCCCAGACGAGCACTTGCCATGAAAATAACGATAAAACAAAGACAGGCTCGCAACGTCTCTTCTGTGGGAGAGAGGCTGCAGGGAAGAGAAAAGGGTATGCCCCACTAAGCTCCGAAGTCTACTTTGTACTCTGTCAAGGCAGGATATACTGTTTTAGCAGCTCCTGCCGAGATGTGGCAACAGTACTCCATCCTTGGACGTACTTGGCTTTTCTACAGATAGAGAAATTCATCAGTAGTGAGATATCTTCTGGAGCGGTAGAGGAATCCCAACATTTTCCCAGCGTCCCTGGCAACAGACTTGATGTACGTGTTCAATTTCAAATCAGGAGTAAAGGTTAAACCAAAAAGCTTGTCAAAACATGGACCCTCCCCAAGACCAGAGCCATCCATTTCAATTGATGACAGATGGGGATCAGAGCGTTGATGATGTAAAGATTGAAGCTTGGTTTTGGATGCATTAAAAGAAACCGGCTACCTCTTCCCCCACTCTACCATGCACCCAAGATCAGAAGAGAGAGAATTAGAAAGAACCTTGCCATTTACGGCCTTTGATGTGTTGCCATAGATGCTCGTGTCATCAGCATAGATGTCAACGACTGATTTAAGTATGTGTATTGGGAGATCATTGATGTAGATCAGGAAGAGAGTTGGGCCCAGGATTGACCCCTGGGGGACTCAAGCATTAATACTGTGGGCCTCTTATTTCTGCCCATCAACCACTAATCTTATGAACCTATCGGAGACAAATGATTTAATGATTGAGAAAACATTACCAGTGATACCCTAGCTGGAAATCTTGTGAAGAAGGCCCTTGTGCCATACCTCATCGAAAGCCTTCGATATGTCGAGCAGTTGACATAGAAAGGAAGCCTTTGTCAAGAGATTCACTAATCCTATGAGATATAACCGTTAGCACATCTGCTGTCGACCTTGTGGAGCAGAAACCATATTGCATACCCCTAAGAAGGTTATTTCTGTTGAGGTGGTTTACTACTTCTTTATTTAATATGGATTCCAACAACACATTAGACTTATTGGTCTGCACTGAGAGGGAGATGGCTTTTCACCTGAATTCTTAAATACAAGGCATACTGATGAGGTTTTCCAGGGTGTTGGAAAGAACTTCTCGTTAAAGAAACGCTTAAACAGTTTTGTAAGTATGGGGGCAAGTTCTGATTAGAGCTTTTTCAGCACTATAACTGGAATACCGTCGGGGCCAGTTGCTTTCCTGGAATCAAGGTTCTTGATTAGCTTGGCGACCTCACGCACAGATATTTGTATGTTGCATAGTGTGTTGTCTGTTATAAGTGGACATATTGGGAGTTGATGGCCTTTGTCGCATAGGGAAGAATTAGCTGCAAAGTTTGGGGCAAATAGTCAGGCCATGTCTGATGCTGACGAGATGACCTCAGGTCTATTGATGATGGTTGGGATAGAACACACGCTTCTGTTCAGGATCCTGTTTGCTATTTGTTAAAACTGGTGGGAACCAAGCCGCTGCTCAGCTACTTTGGATTTAACAGAGTGAGCATATAGCTCTCTTGCATTTTGATTTCTCTTTTACAGTGGTTGCAGTACATCTATTAACTTGGTAGCTCTGGAAAACGTGATTTATGTGCGCGATTGCAGCAGCACATTCTGGGGAGAACCATAGCTGGCTTCTAGGTTTTTGGTGGAATTTTTGGATGGTATGAATCGGTCAATGCCTACACTTAACCATTCGTTCAGGACTGACACTATAGAGGACATATTTTTTGAAACATGGAATCCAGAGGTAGGTTAGATATAAATGTACGGAATATATCCCAGTCAGTCATAGAGTATCGATATACAATACGGCCGAGAGAGACGTCTGAAACTTATTACATTTCATTTTTATGTTAACTGCTTCGACGGAGTGGTCGGAGGATCCCAGAGGAGATAGAATGGAACATGAACATAGCTCAGGAAAGTTGTGAGGAAAAGGTCTAGAAGTCTTGCATACTGACCGGTAGTATCGGCCACACGGGTGGGTTCGTGAACAATCTGGGTGAGGTAATAGGCAGTAGGAAAACCATGACAAAACCTCCCCTCCTCATCGGTCTTATTTGAGTGGGTCAGCCAATCCACATTATGGACATTGAATCACCACAAATGTGAATGGTAGCAGAAGGATGAGCAGACAGGATGTGTTCAATTTTCTCAGAAATGCTTTAAAGATAGTAACCCACTGTTCTGGGGGCAATAGAAGGCAAATATAAATGCAGTGGTGTAAGCTAGTTCAACCCGGAAGCACATACAAGGAAAGTTAGGGTATTCTTTGGATATATCCCTACCGCATGGAAAGCCATCTTTAATGTAGGTACATATTCCATGCCCATGGCGATCTTGGCGGTCAGATTTAGATGTTAAGTTAGAGTATCGTTTAATTATGAATTTTCTAGGGCAGTGGTCGGCCCTATGCCAGTTTCACTTAGAAAGAATATTCCGGTTTCGTCTCCTGTAATTGTATTTCAACCTCTGGAAGGTTGGAACGTAGACCCCTGATGTTGGAGAAGAAGACCTGGTAGTAGGGATCTACGTTGGAGCATGGAGTTCTAGGTTTATTCGTGTTTTTGGGGGAGATGTTTCATGTTGAGGTTTTGGGATTTGTGGAACAGGTCGATAGACTTGTTTGGAGCAGGACAGATAGGGAAAGTAAGAGAGAAAACGGCAATAATGTTTTTGCAGCACATGATAAGTTAAAGCCGTAACAATTATCAAATAGTATGGCATCGAGACGCTTTACCAGAAACTACTGCATGGTCCAGAATCCATTCACCAAATTGCAATACAGAAGCATTGGTACTTTGCACCTGCTGATAAGACAGCCTCCTTAGTAGTTAATCTAAGGTTCGGGTCCCTGACTATGAGGCGGATAACGTCAGCCCGGATGAAACATTTACCTCCAGCACCCTTGCTAGTGACATGATCACAAGGATAGACAAAGAAACAGAAATTTTCCGACTTCTCAGGACTGTTCACAAAGTACAACCGACCTGTCAGAAAAATCACTCATTGGAAATGAGGACTGAAGGACAAATAGGAGAAGCGAGGGTTACTGGAGCTGAAGATAACACATCCACATGCATTATCAACTCTCCATTGTGTTGAGTAGAAAGCTGTCTTTTAATATTGCACTTGGACTTCTGCATATCAGTACAGTTGGGAAAGTAGAATCCCGGAAAGGAGTTCCAAAATCTTGCAGTTCTGGGGAAGAAACTATTGGAGTAAAAGGCTTTCTTACACCTAGGAATCTCTACTATAAAGGAGTGGGACTTAGTTGCTTGTCGGGTTTGTCTGGGGTAAGCATGCCTAGGAGGTACAAGTGCTTGTAGTTCGTTAGAGCATTCGCCATTAAAGTACTTGTAGAACAGGCAGAGGGATACAACGTTTCGTCGATGGGACGGAGGACCATTGTTAAATCGGAATAATCGTCTTCAATATGGAATGCATACCTGAAGTCCTCTCTGTCTATTCCTTTCACGAAACCGTTCAAATCACAATACAGGAGTTATATGATTTTCGGGAATTCTTGTCTGGCATCATGTTTTCGTTCTTTGCCATTTTACTTCGTGTATAAACGACGCGGTTTGTCAAGTTTTTAGAAGTCCTTATTTTCATTCCCTCAATCACATTCGGCAACTATTGATATCTGAAATATTGCAATGTCCAAGAGTTTTATGCACTGTTTAAAATTAATGGTAGGCGTTTTCTTGATAGAACTACATTGTTGAAATAATATAGTCTGCTGTTCTTTTTAATATCGAATACAGTGCCATTAGGTTAGATTACACTAGTTTTTTATTGTTTTGGGCCAAAATTGGTATAGTAGCGGTTGTACACAAATGTTATTTTGTATACATTTTTGTATTAGAAGAGAGTGTCCTAGAATAGATAAACAAAATTCACCTTTATTATTTCTTAGTGAATTTTTAGCATCGTCTCTTTCCAAAACAATATTGATTCCCCGATTGCCGCTACGTAGCTCTTCGAAGTGACTCTGAGCGTAAAAGTTTGGATCAAAAATGTTTAAAAATCGATTTACTCGTAATTACATTTGCCGTTGCTACACAATCGACAACGAAGTTAATGATGTTTTTGAGGCCTCAATCATATAAGAATATAAAAATGTATGTCTAGTAACGAAGCTCCCCACATTTTTAATAAACTCCCCTTTGAAATTTTTCTATTCATATGGAAAACACTTATAATTGGGTCGCTCAAAATTATAGCTAATGATGTTCCTCTTTTACATAGGATAAAAAACGTTTTTGGAAAAAACTGCGGTTTCTATTCAAGGTAAAGGCATAATTTTATTTTGTTTTCAGTTTTCAGTCGCCATTTTAAAATTTCATGACACTTGTAGATTTCGTTTGTCTGTGGTCATTTCCAAGTTTTCTCGTAACTTCTAAATGCAAGTTGACTTAACGTCATGCACTTTTTTCTGCGTTATCACGGTAGTAAACGGTTAAAGATCATTCAAACCCTGTTTGAGAACCATAAAATTTAACAGACTGTAGCTAATAACTTTCCCACTGTTGTCTCGGTCGTTATATTTGAATCTGTAATCGTTACGGCTTCCATAGGCTTTAGAGATGTCAGTTCAGAATAGAAAGAGATAATTTTAGGTTTTCTTGTCGATAAATAATGCTCTCTTAATGTGTTCGATGCTTTTTAGCTATCATCAAAAGCTTTTCGTATTACCAGGTGTATAGATATTATTAAATCACTTTACTAATTCTGCAAAGACCGTTGCATTGTTTTAATAAACTCAGTGACGTTTCTTTTTTCTAAGTTTGATCTGATCTCGTGTATCCTTAAGAGTCATAGATAGCTTTGGGCGCATAATCTATTGAACAGAAGAGTTTTCGATGGGTAGCTATTCTGTACACGTCGTAAAGATGAAGAATTATCAGTAAGTAACTGTTCTGTACAGAACCTGGACTTTATAATTTTGCAAGCAATGTGCAAAAGATTCTTCTTTACATGGAATGAATAGGTGTTGGAATACTCAAAGATTCAATATTTTTATAGAACAATTCTTGTTTCTGATTGGTTGCTAGCAGAACGTGGCTAAAATCGATTGCTAATTTCTATGGACAGTGTTTATAAATAGAATCTCCCAACATCCAAAGATCATACTCCCATTAGATATCTAAAATATTGCATTACTCTGCCTCTTAGTTAGGGTGCAAAATAGAGCTTTTATTCATATAGGTCCTACTTTGTCAACTTAGCATCAATTCTTGTCCCTTCGCCGCAATGTTACATCTCTGTGCATTTTTTTACAACTATTTTAACAAAATGTACCCCGATGAACTCGTTTCACTTGCCCCGTCGACGTACAAATTCTTGACAAACCCGTTTAGCAACAAAATCACAACCCTTAACTGTTGTCTAAATACCAGAAAGCTTTCTACTCTAAAAGTTTCTTCTATTAGACAAGAAGACTTTGAAAGTCCCTTCATGCTACATGGTTCCCTGATCGTACTTATAGGCAAAAGTTGAAATGTAACCTAAACAAACATTTTGTTAGTCTTACCGAGCCATGGCCACAAATAGTAGCCCCATTACGTCAAAGTTGCGATATGCTTTGTAATTCAATGTCATTCACCGTCTTGACCGCCAGTGTCAAGTAATGTCCGCCATGGGATGATACTGTACACCGGATGGCAGTGTACGAATATTGAACACAAGCTTTTTCATTTGAAAGCAGTCTAATGCGAATCGAAAAAAAAAACAGTCAATGGCTACCAGTGTTCTGTATTCAAGATAGACAATTTTATTTAAAAGCAATCAAATAGAGACCGATACTGGTCATTGCAACCAGTGTCTATTAGATATGCGAACGAATACAAGCAACCGTTTCCAAACATCATTAACCGTCAGTGATCACCACCGGCCGATTCAGCCAGCCAGTGGATGGCAGTGCCACACAATGCCCGAAACTTGAAAACAGATGATTTCAGTTCGCAGCAGTCAAATTGGGGTTGCAACGGATCATGGCCGCTACGAACTGCCACTTTCAAAGGAAACAAATGCACACAAATACCCACCAGTCGTCTCCCTAAATCTAGACTACTTGAGAGTAACCCTTTGTACTTACAAGGACAAACAATGCCATCTGCTAACTTCCACTGCCTGACAATGCCCGATAATAGAATCAAGAAATTTTCCTTGGGAACAGAGCAGATAACAATGCTCGTTATTTTACTAGGTTGAGAACTGTAATTTAATTTGATTACGGTAGGGGGGGCTTCATCGAAGCTCTCCTGGCTTCCAACGGGCAACGCCCGTATACGTGTTCCGCTATTAAATAAATAAAATGATGGTTTTTACAATGGTTTTATAATTGTTAATATGCATATATCTATTTGATAAGCCACATTACAGAGTCATTACATAATAGAACAGATAATTATTATTAGTGAACGATTGTAGAAAAGCTGATTCAGTAATAGCATGTGTTATATGTTAGTTCCGTCTGCTTGGAAAGTGTCCGCAGGCCTTTAACATTATACAGCAAAGCCAATGCTGTCCTTAAGAAGTTGCACGGCTCAATTTCCTGTACAGACGTTATTTAACAAATGTTGAAGTGTATCTCTTGCATAAAGAAAGTACTTTATCTACTTCAGTAATATAAATGTGGATCTAATGAATGACAAATTACGTTGCAGGATTGTTGAAGCCTACAGTCAGTTCTTGACTGGAAACAACTTTTAATCAGATTTTGATGCTTGTAAATTGTGCGAGACTTGCTGTTAGATAATACCAATAAATGCTAACAAGTACAAACTTTCAACGTCTATATTGCGGCGTCGCTGTCTATCAGTCTACTCAAGGATTCAATTAAACAAAACGTTATGTCAAGATCAATGAAAAATTTACCTCATTAGCGTTAAATTATATATATATATATATATATATATATATATAATATATATATCGGATGAGCTTTTAGAAACAATAATTAAGTGAAAGGGTGCTTTTATGCTGGGCATGAATAAAGCAACTAATAGGTTAATATTTCTTTTTAAAATCAAAATTAGTGTAAATAATTGTTATAAAACCTATAGCTAGGTCTACGGTTGCATCAGTTGCACTTTACCTTAAACTCTGTTTCAGGAAATGTTATTCGGATTGGTACGTAGAGTATATATTTTGGATTTTATGATTTGCATGGGAGAACAAAATATCTAAAACAAAAGCTCGAAATGATTTTGTTGACTGCAGTTAAAATATTTGAATGTTTATGAACACATAGAATCTGCTTTTCAAGTTGACTCAAATAGGAGTTAACAAGTAATCAATTATATAAATCTTACCTGTATGTTTAAAAGTATGTATATATGTATGTTTGCCTAAAACTTCCGACATAGGCGACGAATTTTCATAGAATTGGAACCGTTTTCAAGTTTGACCCTTCGGAGACAAATGTCGAGTCATTGGCCATAAACATTAATTCTTTCACCTGCAACGCTTTTTTCGCAGATATTTTCGAAAGTCATCCACTCTTTTCGATTGAGTAGCCTTAATTTTAACGCTCGTCTCTTCCGGTTTGGCGATGGACGCAACGCACACCTCCAAACACCCGGGAGACGCTGGGAACCCAGGCTAATAATTTTACATGAGAAGAATAGAAAATGTAGTCTTGTAACTCTGGCTTCGTTTATTTTGTCCTTTAGTTCTCTAATTCTTGCGTAATGTTTCTGAGAATATGGGAAGCATTGTTTTTTTCGGAGCTTTCAATAACATTTTTATTTATTTTGCTTCATTAGGTGGGTTCATGTCCTGTCTGGAGCAATTTTCAGTAAGAAAACATATAATTGATGATATATCATTTATTTTATACTGAAAGCTGACGTAATAATTGATTTATAAAATTGTTTATATCGTGTCCTGATAATTGCCATAAATAAATGGCTAAATACAATACCGTACATTCGAGATATTACTAAACGAATGAAACGTTTACACATTTGCTAGCTTGTTCCTTATATACCAATAATCGCAGCGTATCTGACTGTCTATAAATCAACCTGCATGATTGCAAACAAAACCTTATACCGAGCTTACTTACGAATTTTCATGCGCAAAATTTGACGGCGAATAACATTTATTACATTAGCATTCTCTCTTTCCTTAATTATGGGCAGCGATATAAATGAAAATGATACGATGGAACATATAGAGTCTTCATCAGGGATCTTGGGAATAATATGACAAGATCATCCTTGGCACTTATGCAGATGACACAAACGTCTATGACAGCACTTCGAAGTTCATTAACTTAAAGTACGTACTGTAAAGGGAAACTCTCCTTTTAATTTGAACATATGGGATACGAATATTATCCTTAATTGCCATCGACTTGGTCTCCGTTTTATCATAGTTCAATTCTATAGTACTTTTCTTCAGAAAGCCATAAACCTTGATAAGCTAGCTAGATTAACTTTTATCCTACACTTGAAATTTAAGTCATCAAATCAGATACTAAATACGTTCTAAAACAATTAAACTATTCTCAACTCCAGGAATTATTTTACTCTTTGTGAAATACTGTAAATTTAAAAGCGCTCGATAGCATCTAAGTACAAGTACTTATGTTACATCTTGACACATACCGGTTGACAGACTAAAAATCGACTCCACAACTTAGTGAGGATCATATATCTGTTCTATATGACTTCTTACAAAGAATAGACGTGGATTTTCTCTCTGTACCGTATGCCCATTTTCTATCACAATTTTTCGGTTGATCTACAATCGATAGTTTTCTCTTTAAATATCAACATCGAGCACTCGTCCTCTACAGCCAAAGCAAATAATCTTAAAACCTCATATTGTAACTAACTAAAACTTCTCTCGATAGTCTCATTTGTAGAACTCTCATATAGGATACGAAAACACAAGTCTACCTACTAACTTGCTGTAGAATTGTGGCTTTCAAGTATAAAGTCAAGACATATTCATATTAAAAAAAAATGGAATTTGCTAGGTGATAGTCGACCGATGGCATTACGAATATGCATGCGTAACGTAAGGCAATCGGATTATGTTTTGATTTTTAGCTTCGCAGCAAAAATCTCTCCATAGCGCAGGAAAATGTAAATCTCTCCATAGCGTCAAAGGAAAAAGTAAATCACAAGTAAAACGCTTTGGGTTCGATTTTCGGTGGTGGCGCACAAGACATGTTTTTACTGTACTTTTTAAATCATGACAATATAATCTACTATATAATATTTTGACTGCAGAAATTCCCCTTCGGACCAAACTATCGAAGGGTTACAGCAGGAGATGCTAAACACAAATTTAATACATCCAGCCTGTTAGCTACTATATTAGGCAACTATCAAGCATACTACATACAAATATATTTGCGGCATAAAAAAGATCCATTAAATTGAAAGAGCGCCACCATTATAATCGCACAATCTTTCGAGGAAGAAGCTACGATCTTTTCCTGTAAATATTTGCAACTACCAACGCTATCAGTTGTTACCGGGAGCAATTCGCCATTTTTTACTCATATTCTGGTTATACAGCTATAAACTGGCGATTAGATACCTAAACATACCATTACGTTTTTATAAATACAGAAATTATAACTTCTCCCTATACTGACTTTGGGTATACTAATTGGTTGAGCTTTAAACCATCCTTACATTTCAGAATACTGAGTTCTTATGTTAAACAAACGATACACTACCTTTAAAACATGGCATATCAATGATACTTTCTACATCGCTCTGATTACATTGATGCGTTCTACATCGCCATCTATCTTCCTATCTTGCGCACGCTCTTTCTATCTCTCTCTCTCTCTCTCTCTCTCTCTCTCTTTAAAAACATACATATGAATCAGCTACGTACTATATTTGCATTTCATGTTAGGCCAATGCAAAAATAAAAATAAACTTATATTAGAAAACGTTTACATTCTATGTCCGTTCGTCTATCTGTCTCTTCAGTTTGTGTGTGCGTGTCTGTGTTTGTATGCGGGTATGTGTTCGTGTGTTTGCGTGTGTATTCATGATTATGGGTGTGCGTTTGGTTGCGTGTTGCATCTATATTGCGTTTGAGTGTGTGAGTGCGTGTACGATTGTTTGCGTGTGTCTGTGTACGGGTTTTTGCGTGTGTGTGTATATTTGTTAATTGTTGATTGTGTGCTGTATGTGTTTGTATGCGAGTGTGTGTATGTACGTGTGTGTGTGTGTGCGAGTGTTTTATTGTCTACGTGTGCATGTGTTAGGTGTTTCCATGTTTGTGTGTATGTTTCAGTGTTGGCGTGTGTGCGTGTATTTGTGCGTTAGCGCGTGTATGTTTTCGTGTTTGTGCGTGTGTGTGTGTGTGTGGTTGTATGTGCGAGTTTACGTGTGTTTGCGTATGCGCATTTACGAGTGTTTGCGTGTATGTTCCTGCTAGTGCGTGTATATGTGTGTGCGTGGGAGAGTGTGTTCTAGTGTTGGAGTGTGTGTGCGTGTGTTTGCACGTCTACGTGTATGTTTTTTCGTTTTTGCGTGTGTTTTCGTTTTTGCGTGCGTGAGTGTGCATGTGTTTCTGTATTTGCGTGTGTGTATGTGTTCGTAATTTTTGCTTGCATGTGAGTGTAGGTGGGTGTGTATGTGTGTATGTTTGTGCGCGTTTTTGCGTGTGTGCACGTAACTGTGTGTGTTTGCGTGAGTGTTTGCGTGCTTGTGTGTGTGTGTGCATGTGAGTGTGTGGTTTTGAGTGGTTGCCTATTTGTGTGTGTGTGTATGTATTTCTGTGTTGCGTTCTTGCCTGCGTGTGGTTCGTATGTGTGCGTGCGTGTGTTTTCTGCGTATGAATACGCCACGGTAAAGCATTGTTTGGCGGGTACAGCTAGTATAATAATAATTACGTAATCTGCATTAATCCAAATATCATATTTTAACGCATATGGGCAATGCCGGGCGGCCTGATTGTATATATATATATATATATATATATATATATATATATATATATATATATATATATGTATATATACATTATAAAGATATATATATATATACATATATAAATATATATATATATATATACAAATATATATAAATATATATATAAATATTTATATGTAAAGATATTTAAATGTATTGATAATATATATATATATATACATATATATATATATATATATAAATATATATATATATATATATATACTAGCAATCGGTGCCCGGCGTTGCCCAGGTATTTTGAAGTGTATGCTGAGAAAAAAACGGTCAATTTTTTTAAACTTTGACCCCTATTATGACCTCTTAACATTTATTGTTTAGGATTCAAGTAAAGTTAATAAGTTAGATCCATTTCCAAGGAATCTATATATAAAATATCACGTGTTCAGACCTTAAATTGTAGGAGGAGTTTGGTAGAGTTCTCAAAGGTCTAATTGTTGAATATTGACCACTTAATCGCCAAATTTCTGTCGAAAACCTATCACATCGATTTTCCCTAATCTCAGTACCCTGTATATCAAATTTCGAATCTGTAGGCTTAAAATTGACAGAGTTTTAGCGTAGGGAAATGCACACAGACACACACAGACACTATCACTTATACATATATATAAACATAAACATCATATATATAAGGATAATAGTACGCCATATATATAACAAAAGACCATTATTTACTGAAGTGAAAGGAAAACCCAGGGGAACTTTACCCAAAAATAAATCTATATTTTTTGTGTGTATTGATAGTCTGGTACTTATACAGTTTAGTGACGACATTAAAAAATGGAAATATTGAAAAAAAAAATTTATTGTACGTAACTGTTATAGACTGAAGTTCTCCGAAAAAAAATTTCACTTCATTTGATCAAGTATTTTTTTTTACAGCAAAAAACAATGATTTATCACGGCTACGTCAACGTGGCCATTTTGGAAATTTTATTGCAGGCCCAGGAATTCCCCAAGGGCAGGTAACTGCCGTACATAGCAGAATACCTCCATTTTAGGCCAATCTAGCCCTTTTTTCCCCCCACCAGAATGAGATTTTTTTTTTTTGCGAAGACAGATGCCATTTTTGGGGTGTTTTTTTTTTAATTTGTAACAGAGGTAACTAAACGAAGTTTCGAAGTTATCCATGCGACCCATGCGTGTCCAACTGAGCATGTTTCGAAAATAATCTCATATAAAAATTCTTCAATTCTTTGCATTCTTCAATTTCTTTGCATATTCAATAGTATTCTTATTTTTAAAAAAAACGCAAAAAATTGCAGATTTAAAAAAAAAAGAAAAAAAATGTAAAAAAATTGCAGATGTGTTGTGCGCATCTCAATATGGCGAGAAAAAAGGCTAGATTGCGAAATTTGGCCTAAAATGGAGGTATTCTGCTAAGTACATTTCCAAAATGGCCACGTTGACGTCGTCGTGATAAATAATTGTTTTTCGCTGTAAGAACAAAACTACTTGATCAAATGAAGTGAATTTTTTTCGGAGAACTTCAGTCTATAACAGTTACGTACAATAAAATTGTTTTTCAATATTTCCATTTTTTAATGTCGTCACTAAACTGTATAAGTATCGATAGTCTTATCAACACCCCTTTTTTCTATTTATTTAAAAAGAAAATACAACTTTATACAAATTCCCTATTAGTTTTTTTTTTCGGTTCTCTTATACGATGATCATCTTTATTTAACTATTACGTGCAATTATATTCATAGAGATATTCTATATGATTTATATTTGCGTAGAAATGAAGAAAATCAAATTTACTGTGTATTTATCGTGTTGGCATAACAACGTGACGTAGCCAAGGACGGTAGTGGGCGTGAGTGTGTGTGTGTGCGTGTGTGCGCGTGTTTTCGTGCTGTATTGTTTGTAGTAGTAGTAGTAGTACTAACAATCTGTCCCGCGTTTGCTTTCAAGTTGTGTGAATGGCGGACGTTGAGTCGGAGGTTGGATTGTGATGTCTGTAATTTTCGTATTTTTGTAATTTGTAAATGGCAAGTTAGAAAAAAATTAAACCCTTCCAAGATTGACAATAAATAAGACCAAAATATTTTATGGTAAAGTTAAGAGCGTAAGAACTACACTTTTTTAGGAGATGTGATTATTGGATTAACCAATCAGAAATCGTCTGTGGCACACACATCTCTGTTTATATATATATATATATATATATATATATATATATATATATATATATGTATATATATATTGATATGCAGTTTGATTATAGCATTATGTGGGATAGGCATGTAGTAGAGATTTAGAAGGCTATCACAATGCGAGGAATGAGATATAGTCGGTGTTGGTGAGAGAAGACGAAAACAAGTGGCGATTTACAAATCAATAAGTGCATGCATATATGTCTATACATACATATATTTATTCAGTTCTATTGGTACAAATGTCTTACTTGTTATGTCTGTGACAATATCCATAATATGTTTTTAAGTCGATCTGTCACGTCTACCATTTGAAAAGGATCTTTTTTTTCCGAAATATGTTATGGATATTGTCACAGACATAAAAAGTAAGACATCTGTATTTAATGCAACTGAATAACTTCATGTATATATACAGACACACGCATGTATATATATATATATATATATATATATATATATATATATATATATGAATTTGAACTAAGGAGATAAAGGTTATAAATATATAGCAACGCAAGGAATTAATTTTATAATACGCAATTATAAATTACACTAAATGTAGAATTAAGTAAATTCTTATTGTGAATTTTACAGTGTCCTCACTATTAATTAATAACAACATAATAATAGAGAAAAAGATAAAATGGACAATATTAACTCGGTCTTTTCGAATAAATTATTTAACTACTTCTTTTAATTGTTACAATCTGTATATCTTACTGTGTTTGATCTCACTTCTCAATTTATAACCCCCCCACAACATATATATTTATATATACATATGTTTACGTGTATGCGTGTGTGTGTGCGTGTGTGTGTGTATGTTAATGGGGTGGTCGTGTTATGCGTTCATAATTCTATCAGCATGTTTCCAAAATTTATAATAATCGGTAATTAGTTTCGCAGCAATTTTTTGTATAAAAAGTATAAATAGATACAACTATCTTATTATTAAAAAGAGATATATGCACACACACACACACACACACACAAGCACACACAAGCACACAAAGACATCTACATATAATATACTTATATATATATATATATGATGAGAATAATGGAATTAGTATTCCGACAAAATAAAGACATAAAAAGGAACACACCGAATTGTGTGTTTATCAAGGTTTCGTCTTCCTTTCAAGACTGCAAGAGGAAGTCTCTAAATAAAGACGAATATATATATATATATATATATATATATATATATATATATATATATATATATAATATATATATATATATTAAATATAAATTATTAGTGAGTATAAACTTTCTGATTATTCTATATATTTCTATATTACTCATAGAATACCACATATTATATGAAGTGTATGGCAGGCCTGTTCGTGCGCAAATGTCAATAACATATACAGTTACATACAGCTGTGCGATATCTACTAAAGAATTAGGGCGACTATATTTATGTGCGTCTCATGTTGTGTTTCGACAAATAATTTTCTGATCGATTATAGATATACTAAGTGTTCGACGAATTTCCAGACTTTTTCGTATGAATACATTTGTCGGTCGTATACACATGAAACTCTAGTCCTCTTTAAAATTATCTCCTCTAGTTGCAATATACTTTTACCGTTCTAACAACTTCTGGGAGGCTCCATGGAAGTCCGCTTGTATGAACGTGTCATATCCTTACTTTTCGCATAGCGACAGCCTGTAATGTTTTCGTTTAACTTAGGAAAAACCAAACGTCACGGGGAACAAGGGCTATAGGGCTAGGCTAAAGGTCGATCTGCTCAAAAATTCTATGATCTTTTCGGAGCACTCTTAGGACAAACTTTGTACAGAGCTTCCGTGTCTTCAGTTCATCGTGAATAAGTGTATGTACAGTTTCAATAAGTACATGAAACTGGATACTTATTGTCTATGGACACACGGCGGTCCTTGTCCATGACATTCTTTATTTGGCCAATCAAACTTGGTGTTCTGACTTTCCTATACTTCTTACAGCTCTCATTATGTCTCACAGACTATCTGCCGTTCTTGAATGTATTATGCCACTCGCAATTGGTCTGAAGGAATCCATACGTTTCTGTAGCATTTTTCCGAGTTTAACCAAATTTTTAATACGTGTCGTTCTTCAAAAGTGACTTAACGTTTAGATTGCATTTTTTTAAAACTCATCAGCTGTGACAATCAGGCTTTTTTTCTGGTGCAGATGTAAATTTGAACCTGAAATTATTAATATTAGTCACTCATCTTAAAAGTTGTAGAACAATTATATACTGGGTTATCAAGTTTCCTATGTAAAAAAAATCGCATGTAGCGAAAAACAAAACTATTAAGGTTTCCGTTTGTTTTAATGTACATAGATAATGGAGACAAGTGCGTTCTTTTCGGATTGCTTGCATGTTATAGTTCTTAGAACACAATCGATGTAGGATTTTGAATAAAAGAATAAAACCATAAGTAATAGTAGTATGTAAAGCTATTTTCCATAGCCGCCCGTTAGAAATATATGTTAAATTAGTAAGGTGAAGATACAGCAAGCAGACAAAGACTCATTTTAGGTTTTGTTGTTTAAAATCCATGTTGAATTGGCTTAAAAATCTCACTTTATTAAAACTAACTATGTCGATTTTAATAGTTCTGTTATATTAATGCGGACATTTTACTATAATAAAAAGAAATAAATAAAATACAAGTCAATAATATTTAAAATTAAAAAAAAAACAAGGTGAATAGAAAGTTATGCCCAACGGATAGAGGATCTCTCTAGTATACAAATGTAAAGTAAAAAAAAAGGAAGTAAAAAAAAACTGTGGAAAACTGTGACGCCTATAAATATTGAAAGAAAAAAATAACACGCCTATCTTACTAATTGGAAGGTATTGGACGTTTAGTAGCCAGATATTTATTGATTGCGATTCGGGAAGAAAGAAAAATACAGCTTTTACGCGTTGTCTCATTAAGGTTGTATTTTTGTTTTTATTTGTATTATGCCTAGAAAAAAACATACGAAGTGAAAAATAAGAGAGAGTGAAGACGAAATTAAAGAGCAACCAACAAAAATGGATAAAAAGATGGTAACGTTAATGGAATTCGATCTCAAATTCAATATCTTTCTGTTGCTTTTACTACTTAATATTTTAGTGTGTTTTCATTTATTTTGTGACATCTATTAATGCCAAGGTTCAGCACCATATCCAACGTTCGATCGATTCTGGATATATTTCGTCAATCTTTCTCTTTCAATCATGTCCTTCCATCTTATCAGTATTTTTTATCTGTAGGAGTAATCAATACCGGATAAAAATTTATAGGTTTCATAATCTAAGATGAAAATACCTAGTTACGTTGTCCAATTAATTAATTCATCCTGCAATCCGTCGAACTCTAATACTATATATATATATATATATATATATATATATATATATATATATATATACTAGCAGGGGGACTTGGCGTTTCCCAGGTGTTTGGAGGTGTATGTTAAACAAAAGAAAATGTGGAAGTAGGAAGGCAGGCTCGAACCCGTACCGCGAAGGAGGAAAAAACGTGGAAAAACCTGACGTCTATGCTGTTACGACCACCACCAAACCACTTTTTTTAAAATTAACGCTAGACAACCTAAAGGAGAGATAACTTTAAAAATATCGGCGAAAAAGGTGACCCCCCTGTAGAAAAGTGCCTAGTTGAAGGGGAATATATTAATGTTTTTTAGGCAACTTTCGATATTTATCGTATGAAAGGTTGAACATCAAAACGATACTGATTTTGGTAAAATCCGTCGCCTCTATTAAAAGTTTTAGGCAGACATGCAAACATACATACATATACATACATACATTTATATATTAGTAACTACAAATTTTCGACCCAAACCGATGAAAAAGCTTGTCATATCCTTGAATACCCTTTATGTAAAATTTCAAATATTTAGACCAGCAATTGTGTGAGTAATTTTGAGGAGACCGAAGAGGTCAATTTTTTTACTTTTATCCCTTTTTTGACCCTGTCACAGTTATACGTTTGGGCTCAAATCAAATTATTAAGAAAGGTCCATGTCCAAGGAACCTATATCTAAAATTTCACGTGTTTAGACTCAAAATTGGAGGAGAAGTTTGGTAGAGTTCTCTAAGGTCAAATCGTTGAACTTTGACCCCTTAATCCCCAAATTTCTGTCCGAAAACCAATCATATTGATTTTGCAAATCTCAGTACCCTTTATACGAAATTTCGATTCTGTAGGCTTAAAATTGACAGAGTTATTGCGTAGGGAAATCTACACAGACACTATCACTTTTATATATATATATATATATATATATATATATATATATATATATATATATATATATATATATATATATATATATATTCTATAGTACACTATACAGCCAGTCATGTTTCCCTCTAAAATGTGCTGCAGCCATTGCGCACAGAAATAACTTTTTCCATTGCTTCCAACGTAATTAATGTATTGAGACTAAAGTCGTTTGGATGACTGCCAGCAGTTATTGTAAGAAAGTAATAAAGAATGCAAGAGAGTTGTATGCTCAGTCCGTCTAATCCAAAGTAGCTGAGCAGAGGCTTGGTTCCCACCAGTTTTGGCAAATAGCAAACAAAATACTGAACAGAAGCGTCATCAATGGACCTAAGGAATCTCGTCAGACTCAGACAAAGACAAACTCTTTGCCAAGAACTTTGCAGCTCATTATGCCCTTTGCGACCAAGGCCGCCGATCCCTAATATTTCCTCCTGTATCCGAAAACACGCTATGTGATATACAAATATCTGCACGTGATGTTGCCAAGCTAATCCAAAATATTGATTGCAGTAAAGCGGTATTCCAATTATAGTACTAAAAAAACCTCAACCATAACCAGCGCCCATGATTATAAAATGTTTTAAACACTGTCTTAAGGAGAATTGCCACCCATCACCCTGGAAAATCTAATCAGTATGCCCTTTATTTAAGAATTCAGGTGATCGCTTATCTCTCTTCAGTATAGGCCAATAAGTCTCCTGTGCGTCATGAGTAAGTTGCTTACATCTGTGTTAAATAGAGAAGTAATCAAACATATCAGCAAAAAATAACCTTCCTAGTGACACACAATATGGTTTCCATTCTGATAGATCTACAACAGATGTGCTTACAGTTATATCTCATAGGATTAGCGATAAGAGAACTTGATCGTTTACGGTCTTAGATGTGTTACCGTCTATGGTAGCACATCTAAGACCGTAAACGATCAAGTTCTCTACGATTCTCTCTCCTTTGATCTTGAGCATGTTGTACAATGGGGAAAAGAGTGGCTGGTTACTTTTAATGCATCTAAAACCAAGATTTTATCTTTACATCATCCACGCTCTGACCCTCATTTGGCATCAAGTTAAATAAATGTCTCTCGGTTTAGCGAGGCTTCATGTTTTGACAAGCTACTGGTCTGAAATGGAACTTGTAATAAAATATGTTGCCAAGGCCGCTGGGAAAATGGTTGGGTACCTCTATCAATCCAGTAGATATCTCATTGCTGATGCAATTCTCTATCTATATAAGAGCCAGGTACGCCCAAGGATGAGGTATTTTTCCACATCTGGGCAGGAGCTGCTAGAAAGGACTTGTCCTGCCTTGATAGAGTTAGAAATAGACTTCGTAGTCTCGTAAGATATGCTCTTTTCTCTTCCCTGCAACCTCTATCTCACAGAAGAGATGTTGCAAGTTTGTCTCTGTTTACCATAATGTTTATGGAAAGTGCTCGACTGAGCTGCAATCTATGGTGCCTCCTGAAAACACTATCAATAATTCTCCCCGCTTTTTATCTGTGCCTAAACGTAAACGTAGATTCTATGAACAAAGCTTCTTTCTAAGAAGTGCAGTCCTGTGGAACTGTCTTTCGTTTTCCTGCTTTCCAGCTGACTACAATCTGCTTGTCTTCAAATCCAACGTAAACATGTTCTTGATATGCCGTTTCACTTAAGTTAACAAATTTAGCGAATTTCCATTACTAACGATTACTATATTGTCAATTTGACCACTGTACACTCTTAACCCTTATCCTCGAGTGGTCTTTGGACCTTTTATAAGTGGTGCTGCCTCTTTAAATATATATATATATATATATATATATATATATATGCGCATTTGTTTGTATATGTATATATATATATATATATATATATATATATATATATATATATATATATATATATATATAACAGAGCGCGTATGGACGCGTGTGAAAATATCCGCGGCAGTTAAAAGATAGCTGGCTTGCAAAAAATATTAACAGCAGCAACCGTTGAAACGCGTATGCAAATAAGTAAGTGTACGCGAGTTGATGCCACAAGGAAAGGAGAGAAAACATACCATTCGGTCAAGGAGAGAAGTAAATGCGTATCGGGGAAGATGAATTTGCTGTCCGGCAGCTATAGACTGTTCAGCTGGGTTCAAGACAATAGGGTTCGGTAATCTCATGGCAGACGAAATGAACAATAAAAAAGAAGCAGTGGTTGGAAAGTTACGTTAATAAAGGCCTTCAATTAAAACAGTTCCTTGGCGGTGATGGCGCACAGGGTGTGAGTCTGAGAGGTTTGAAGTTTAACGAAACAGTTCCAAAATTCAGACGTTGTTTAAATACAAAATGTTTAATAGTTACGGAAGTGGAAATTGTACCATTAAAACGAACGATATATTAGGTTACAGATTTTATTTCTTTATTTCTGGCGTCCATAGCAGGGGATGCTTATTTAGAGTCTGCTACAGTTTATATATACAAGAGATTCTTTATTCTATACTAAGAACCCTAAGTTCAGCTATTATAAGAATGGAATCTTCTCTGATCCTTTAGGATGCAATAAAAATATCGGGCATAACGTACGGAACTCCCTTCGTATATATATATATATATATATATATATATATATATATATATATGAGTGAAATTGTCTATGTGTGTGTAGGTTTACATTTCCTTACGAAATAACTGTGAATTTTCGGTTTACGGACTCGAAATTTTGCATAAGGTTTATTGACATTTAGGAAAATCTTCATAATCGATGTTCGGTCAGAAATTTGGCTCTGAATAGGTCAAGGTTCCACGATTTAACATTTGAAAATTCTACCACACCCCTCCGTTAATTGTGGGTCTAAACACTTGAAATTTTAAATGTAGGTTTCTTTGACATGGATCAAACCTTTTAATTTGATTTGAGCCCAAAATATAAATGGTTAGGGGTCAAATTTGGGGTAAAATTAAAAAAAAAATACCTCCAAACCAATTTTTGATCGAAACATTTGAAATCTTACATAAAGTGTATTCAGACATAAGGCAAGGTTTTAATTGGTTTTTGACCAAGAATTATGCTTCAAAGGGGTCAAGTTCGCGGGATTTAACCTTTGCAGTCTCTAGCGAACTATTCAGCATATTCTGAGTCTAAACATTAAACATCTTACATAAAAGATATGCAAACATTCATCAATCTTTTTAATTAGCCTCAACCATAACCAGCGCCCATGATTATAAAATGTTTTAAACACTGTCTTAAGGAGAATTGCCACCCATCACCCTGGAAAATCTAATCAGTATGCCCTTTATTTAAGAATTCAGGTGATCGCTTATCTCTCTTCAGTACAGGCCAATAAGTCTCCTGTGCGTCATGAGTAAGTTGCTTACATCTGTGTTAAATAGAGAAGTAATCAAACATATCAGCAAAAAATAACCTTCCTAGTGACACACAATATGGTTTCCATTCTGATAGATCTACAACAGATGTTCTTACAGTTATATCTCATAGGATTAGCGATAAGAGAACTTGATCGTTTACGGTCTTAGATGTGTTACCGTCTATGGTAGCACATCTAAGACCGTAAACGATCAAGTTCTCTACGATTCTCTCTCCTTTGATCTTGAGCATGTTGTACAATGGGGAAAAGAGTGGCTGGTTACTTTTAATGCATCTAAAACCAAGATTTTATCTTTACATCATCCACGCTCTGACCCTCATTTGGCATCAAGTTAAATAAATGTCTCTCGGTTTAGCGAGGCTTCATGTTTTGACAAGCTACTGGTCTGAAATGGAACTTGTAATAAAATATGTTGCCAAGGCCGCTGGGAAAATGGTTGGGTACCTCTATCAATCCAGTAGATATCTCATTGCTGATGCAATTCTCTATCTATATAAGAGCCAGGTACGCCCAAGGATGAGGTATTTTTCCACATCTGGGCAGGAGCTGCTAGAAAGGACTTGTCCTGCCTTGATAGAGTTAGAAATAGACTTCGTAGTCTCGTAAGATATGCTCTTTTCTCTTCCCTGCAACCTCTATCTCACAGAAGAGATGTTGCAAGTTTGTCTCTGTTTACCATAATGTTTATGGAAAGTGCTCGACTGAGCTGCAATCTATGGTGCCTCCTGAAAACACTATCAATAATTCTCCCCGCTTTTTATCTGTGCCTAAACGTAAACGTAGATTCTATGAACAAAGCTTCTTTCTAAGAAGTGCAGTCCTGTGGAACTGTCTTTCGTTTTCCTGCTTTCCAGCTGACTACAATCTGCTTGTCTTCAAATCCAACGTAAACATGTTCTTGATATGCCGTTTCACTTAAGTTAACAAATTTAGCGAATTTCCATTACTAACGATTACTATATTGTCAATTTGACCACTGTACACTCTTAACCCTTATCCTCGAGTGGTCTTTGGACCTTTTATAAGTGGTGCTGCCTCTTTAAATATATATATATATATATATATATATATATATGCGCATTTGTTTGTATATGTATATATATATATATATATATATATATATATATATATATATATATATATATATATATATAACAGAGCGCGTATGGACGCGTGTGAAAATATCCGCGGCAGTTAAAAGATAGCTGGCTTGCAAAAAATATTAACAGCAGCAACCGTTGAAACGCGTATGCAAATAAGTAAGTGTACGCGAGTTGATGCCACAAGGAAAGGAGAGAAAACATACCATTCGGTCAAGGAGAGAAGTAAATGCGTATCGGGGAAGATGAATTTGCTGTCCGGCAGCTATAGACTGTTCAGCTGGGTTCAAGACAATAGGGTTCGGTAATCTCATGGCAGACGAAATGAACAATAAAAAAGAAGCAGTGGTTGGAAAGTTACGTTAATAAAGGCCTTCAATTAAAACAGTTCCTTGGCGGTGATGGCGCACAGGGTGTGAGTCTGAGAGGTTTGAAGTTTAACGAAACAGTTCCAAAATTCAGACGTTGTTTAAATACAAAATGTTTAATAGTTACGGAAGTGGAAATTGTACCATTAAAACGAACGATATATTAGGTTACAGATTTTATTTCTTTATTTCTGGCGTCCATAGCAGGGGATGCTTATTTAGAGTCTGCTACAGTTTATATATACAAGAGATTCTTTATTCTATACTAAGAACCCTAAGTTCAGCTATTATAAGAATGGAATCTTCTCTGATCCTTTAGGATGCAATAAAAATATCGGGCATAACGTACGGAACTCCCTTCGTATATATATATATATATATATATATATATATATATATATATGAGTGAAATTGTCTATGTGTGTGTAGGTTTACATTTCCTTACGAAATAACTGTGAATTTTCGGTTTACGGACTCGAAATTTTGCATAAGGTTTATTGACATTTAGGAAAATCTTCATAATCGATGTTCGGTCAGAAATTTGGCTCTGAATAGGTCAAGGTTCCACGATTTAACATTTGAAAATTCTACCACACCCCTCCGTTAATTGTGGGTCTAAACACTTGAAATTTTAAATGTAGGTTTCTTTGACATGGATCAAACCTTTTAATTTGATTTGAGCCCAAAATATAAATGGTTAGGGGTCAAATTTGGGGTAAAATTAAAAAAAAAATACCTCCAAACCAATTTTTGATCGAAACATTTGAAATCTTACATAAAGTGTATTCAGACATAAGGCAAGGTTTTAATTGGTTTTTGACCAAGAATTATGCTTCAAAGGGGTCAAGTTCGCGGGATTTAACCTTTGCAGTCTCTAGCGAACTATTCAGCATATTCTGAGTCTAAACATTAAACATCTTACATAAAAGATATGCAAACATTCATCAATCTTTTTAATTAGTTTTTAGGCGATTATTTTTCTGCAAAAAGGTCAAAGTCGAAGGGGGTAAACTTTACAGACTCTACCAAACTCCTCCTCCAATCAAATTAAAATATTCTGATGCAGGATACCTGAACTTGATTCAAAAATTTACACACACACACACACATACACACATATATATATATATATATCTGAACATTCAGAGCATATATACATATATATATATATGTATATATGTATATATGTGTATATTTGTGTTTGTTGTTTATAACAGAAAAGATTATAACAGCTCTTAATTTATATATAGATTGTAAAATACGCTACTATTATGTAAACCGTAAACTTCTCACACGTTTATTAAAAAAAGAGTTTGTATACACACACCATTGTTCGGCCTATCCTAATAATAGATCCTCATGACGTAGTTTCGTTCGAATTTCATGAAGTAAAGGAAGTAATAGTTTTAGCTTGACCATTGTATCCTCACTGCTTGAAGGTTACTCTCTAGTTTTTTTTTTTTACAAAATATTATATAGAAAAAAATATAAATATAAATATAAAATGAACAAGTAGATATAATCATACATAAGTAAATATTTAATCAAAAACATAAAACAAATAAAGGTTAATTATAGAAACAAATAGTTTAATAAATAAATAAAAATAACAAATATAGGCATGAATATTAACGTACGATATGAGTTATAAATCATTATGCAAACACTTTATCTACAATATTTAAGATTAAATTTGAAAAAAAAATTTTTAATGGATATTTGTCATTAATCCTTCGCATCTTACGCAAACAATTCAGATTACACACGTATAGATAAAACTTATATCTGAACATTATAGTATCATCGATGCAACATCATTTTCGAAACACGCGTATGCGCGTTACTGATTTGAATATTTTGTTCTTACATAGGTTATACTTACAGGAAATCTCAGTAATTTATACTCTACCACGGCCATTTACGTATATCAATAAACTTATGCATTTTGTGTATTGTTATTCGATTTTTTATATGCCCAATTTTGAAGACCAAGGTTAACTGTAAGAATATTATTTCACCCTCAACCTTTTTCCCCCATGCAACACGTCCCGAGTGAGTTAACGTATTTTAGATGATGTGTCCTTGTATATGGTGGGTGAACATGCCTATTATTTTCTTTATAATTCCCCTTGTTTATATTTGCTCAACCGTTGTCCTTATTTACATACACATAGTTCTATTGATTTTAATTGTCAGGAATCCGTACTTTGTAAATGTATAGTTATTGCGATTGATGTTTTTTCATTCATTTCACAAAACACTGATATATTGATGAATATATTCTACTCGTGCTGGTTAAAAATAGAACATCATGTTTTTTTTTACGATAAATTCTTATTGAGGGCGATCTATGAGATGTTATTGGTGCTAATAAATCCCTATCATGCTAAACTAAATGAAATAGTTGTTTCACGACAGAATATTTTTTCAATATCAACTGCAATGTCAGTTTTGGAATATTTCCTGTTTCGAAATAATAGAACAATGCAGGTAAGTAAACAAAATATTTTTTTATTAACACAAATACAAATAAAATTAATCAATATTTAGTAGCAGCACATTTTGCCTTGATAACAGCATCAAATCGCCGGGGCATAGAATCAACAAGCTTCTCGCAATCATGTGTTGGCACTGAATCCCATGTGTTCTGTATTGCAATCTTCATGGCTGCAAGGGTAGTAGGTTTTTCTTTGTAGACCTTCCACTTCATTTGGTCCAACAAGCCTTCAATATCGTTCAAATCTGGCGAGTTCGCCGACCATTCAAGAACAGGGATCGATCGTTCTAGGAGCCAGAAAGACGTTGTCTTGGCAGAGTGTGCCGGTACCGAGTTATATCTAAAACAATGTCTGTAGCCTTCCTGTCAAAATGGTTATCCAACACTGGCAGTAAATTAGCGTCCAGGATATCTTGGTACACTTTTGCTTTTACAGTTCCTTTCATGAAGCATAAATTATCGACGCTGTTAGCATTCATACAGCATCAAACCATTCAAGACTGTGGGAACTTCACAGACTTCTATACGCATTCTTGGTTATACCGTTCTGTGATTTTTCGCCACAAACGAGGCCCTTGGTCGCCGAAGGATATAAATCGAGACTTCTCTGGAAAAATCACACGGTGGCATTCTTCTGCAGTCTAGGTTTGATGAGCAGTTGCCCATCTCTCTTCAACACCTGCTTCTTGTTAAGGAGCGGTTTGGTGGCAGCTATACAATTTTGATATCCCAGTTGCCGGAGCCTTCGGTTGGTAATGCTTCTCGAAACATCGACACCAGAAGCCTATTTCCACACTTCAGTGATGTGACTTGTTGATGGGAATCGACTTTTCATTGCCACCTTGTCTAGTGCCCGGACGTCTTTCGGTGGTGATTTTCTTTCATCCGCATTTCTTGCGATTGCTGTTGGAAACATCTTCAACATCTTTCTGGAGCACTTTGGTCACTACCTATCTTAAACATCCAACCTGGATTGCGGTTTCCATGTGCGTGTTTCCTTCTGCCCGAAAATCACAGATACGCTGCTCCTCAAGCAAAGATATGTCTTTAGAGCGACCCACACTTATACAGTATTATTAAATCGCTTTCAAAATCTTTTTAAACAATATTTGCAAAATGGTTTGAGTTTTAAGATTACTCAATGACAAAATGTTCTATTAAATCGAACCGTTGACTTTTCTAATGTGACAACAAAATACTCATTGTCTGCCATATGCACCTCCTCAAATGATTACAAATATTTGCAATTGTTATTTAAATATAAGATATCTCGCCTGTACCATTTGCAAGCCGAAAATTATTCCAAACGGAATGAATTTACATATGTTCTATTTTTTGACCAGTACGAGTACTTATAATCGTGCCTATAATATTGACAACGGTATCGCATTCGGTAAACGCCTTGCATCTAATAAGTAATGAAACGTTCTCGTGTTAATCATATGACAATCATTCAAATATATTGAAAGGTATTTGCCCAGAATGATATACATATGTTGCTTATTCATTTAACTCCACAAATTGTATTTACTTGTCATGTCATCATATTTCACGCTATAGAAAACTTAAGCAATATCAGCAAAAAATTAAAACCAGGAATAAACAAATTGCCATGGCAAATAATTATTGGCCACACACAAATCTTAATACTAATGAAAACGCATATAATACATAGCAAATCTATGGTTGGTTGGTTGTTTTTGTTTTACGGCATATCAACCCTTTTCGGGTTATTTAATGCCGAATCCAAAGATTTTTAAGAATTTTTTTTTTTAATAGAATATATTTGTTTTTACGTCGGTTTCTATTTAACCCATAGTTGGGACCCTAACAGGTACTACCACTCCGGGTATATGACCTGGGAGCAATGGTAATTAAAAGAATGGCTCCACACTCCCCAAAGCCCACAAGCTGGAGCCTCACCACTGGATATAGTTTAAGGTCATATCCAGGACCAGAAAATCAATGGCAATACAAATAATCATGCGAATATGAGGATGTTTCTTCTAGATTATTTACAAAAGTCATAGAGATATGGAAATCCAGCAAAGTATTTACATATTTACGTATGAAAAGACTGAACAAAGTTTTTAACGTGTTATACCCAGGAATTTTTGAATAGTAGGGAAAACCTTGCAAAATTGGCATTATTTTTATTACAATAGAACACCGAGATACGGTGGCCTCGGGATATGTTATTTAAGATTACCATGTGGAATAAGATGGCTTCCGGTCCTTAGTTCCAGTATTGCCCCGCCTTACTGTGTTATTTATAATGTTATTTGATTATATACTGTACTGTATTTTATTACTAATTTTTTGTATGTACTGCATAACATTTTCTTAGACGATTTCACCTTATGATCCCAACCCCAGAACGGGTTAATGCCGTGTGGCGGGGTTATAATTGTCATTCTCCTGGTGCTTTAATTTTTTTGCAGTGGATTTTGCATCCGATTATCTTCTGGTGTATGTTGTCGAATTATAGAAGAGTATAATTGACAATAGAATTATAACAAAGAACTTTATTTACTATGACGTGTGCACTTGTTGACATTTTTAGTATTGATTTTAGAAGCCTTAAAATTACTTTTTCCTCTCGATGTGATATCTTCCATAGATATCACCTACAGAACGTTTATGAAAGAGTGGAATATATTAAGATCGGAATAAATATTAGTTAAATACATAAGACAAGTACATCGATAACATCTTACATATGGGGGAAAAAATCAGTGATTCACATGCATAGTACTATTATAAACTGGCGCTAAACACTGAAACATATTTAAATCAAAGCAATCCAAAAGATTTTAGTATTGAATAAGTTTATTTTCACTCAGTTTTCAGAAATCGAAATCTGAAATCATTGACCACCTTAGGTGAAGGACATAATTTTGAGAACAATAATAAAACAGAATTGTGGGAGCAGGACATTGAGATAGATAGATTGTAACGCAAACTTAAGCCAAACTATCAATTTATCTAAACGGAAATCGTAGTGACCCCATTTGTTTAAATTAGCTTTAAAAAGTAAGTAATTTGCTATGGAGGACTTTTAGGATATTCGAATTAATATAATGGCACATGTCCCACATTGCCGCTTTAATGAAGTGCAATTCACTGTCCAGAGGGAGAAAATTTGATGCTTCGAGAAAGATTATTCTTAGCTATACTGAACAATACTTTTAAACCCGGTAAATTTGTGAAGTTTGTTAAAGTGAACAAGTGCATAGCTGCAAAATAAAAGTATGCTAAAATCCGGTGGTAATTTTAAGTATTATTTAATGCGTAACTATCATATACAATCAATTCAACGCAACGATTATTTTCTGAGAACCACTGACTTTTTGCTGTTCGCATTAATTTCCTGATATTTTCCTTACATTCTTACATATGACTAAGTTCCTTCCGTGTGAAATTTGTCTAATCGTCTCACCAGGTTTTTTCCTTGAATATTCTACTTATTTTTCGATTTGTAACCTAAAATTTATATGACGTCATGTTGCGTTTACCCTTGTATAATGGTCATTTTCACTTCTTTCATTGAGAATTAATTAATGACAAATCTACTGACAACTTGCTGTAAAATTCATACATTATTGGTATGATAAAATAATAACATTTTACTCTATTTTATCTTTCTCTCTTTTACTGTCATATCTTTACCTGTCTCAGTTTTGCATTCTTGTCGATTGGTTCCACCTTGGCGGATCGATTTACTAGAGTGTTGTTCTATAAAACTGAGTACCTCATATCAAACTTTTTTTTGATAATCTGGTAGATTAGTGTCCAATCAATAATAATCTGCTGAAAAAATTGCAAAAAGATGATTATTCAAAAAAAGTAAAAGTACTAAAAAAATCTTGTCACAGAACAGAAAACATACACACACACACACACACACACACACACACACATATATATATATATATATATATATATATATATAGAGAGAGAGAGAGAGAGAGAGAGATAATACTGGTGCTGTTATTAGTTCATGTACATACGATGAAAAAAGCTAACTGAAATTTAGTATTTCTGTCAAAACGGATGCTGCCTGTTATTATTGTTTTGCTGAAACTTGCATATCGTTAACGATGATATGCCCAATGATTGCCCAGGTTGCATTATGCTCTATTCATTAACCCCCAAGATTGCAGAATTCGAGCTCCAGCACCGAGGATATGAAGGTTCAGCAGTTACATGCAATTCATGGATAGATTGATCTAATGCGGACAATGGAATAGCACAGAACTGACGTTGTTCCTTATGTTGCATTGATTTTTTACCCAACGTGAGGCACGTATTAAACTGCCACACGAGGGGCAGAAAAAATTCACTGGAAAAAGTCTTTGATGTGTTGTCATAGATCGTCTTCTTATAAGTATAGATGACAACGAATGTCTTAATATTTAAACAGTTTTGTAAATATAGAGACAAGTTCCAGTTGAAGCTTTTTCACCACTGTAACTGGAATGCCTTTATGACCAGTTGCTTTACTTGAATGCTGGTTCTTGATTAGCTTGACAATATCAGACATAGACATTTGCATGTTGCATAGAGTGTTGTCTGTTATAGGAGGAAATACGGAGAGTTGGCGGCCTTGGTTGCATAGGGAAGAATTAGCTGCAAAGTTCTTGGCAAATAGTTTGGCTTTGTCTGATGCTTACGAGATTACCTCAGGTCGACTGATGATGGTTCTGTTAAGGATCCTGTTTCCTATATGCTAAAACTGGTGGGAACCAAGCCGCTGCTCAGCTACTTTGGATTTAACGGACTGAGCGTATACCTCTCTTGCATTTTTTATTACTCTCTTACAATGGTTGCTGGCAGTCCTGAAACAGTTTAAGTCTCAGTACATCTATTACGTATTACGCAGCAGCACATTCTGGGGATAACCATGGCTGGCTGTTAGGTTTTTGTTGGAAATTTTTGGATCGTACGAATACCTACACAATACCTACAATTAACCATTCGGTCAGGCATGATACAATGGAGGACACATCCTTTTTAAACATGAAATGCAGAGGTAGATCAGATATAGATTTACGGAAATTATCCCAGTCAGCCATAGAGTATTGATTTACACTACGGTGGTGGTACATCTAAAGACTTGTTTCATTTCATTTTTATATTAACTGATACAACTGAGTGGTCAGAAGATTCCAGAGGAGATAGAACGGAACATGAACATAGCTCAGGGGAAGTTATGAGAAAAAGCGTTTGCCTTCTGACCGGTATTATTGGGTACACGGGTGGGTTCGTGAACAATCTGAGTAAGGTCATAGACAATGGGGAAATGATGACAGAAACTCTTCTCATCATCTGTCTTGTTTGAGTGGGGCAGCCATTTAACATTTTGGACATTGACGTCACCGCAGATCTGAATGTTAGCCGTAGGATGGGCGGACAGAATGTGGTCAATTTTCTCAGATATGACCTTAAAGATTGTATCTCCGCTGTTATGGAGGCGATGAGGGCAAATATAAATGCGGTTGTGTAAGCAAGTGCAACCCGGAAACACATATAAGGTAAATTAGGGTCTTCTCTGGAGATATCCCTACCCCACAGAAGCCATCTTAAAAGAAGGCACATATTCCATGCCGATGGCAATATTGAGGATCAGATTAGATTTAATTATGAAGTGGTCGGCCCTATGCCAGTTTCGGTTAGGAAGAATATGTCCGTTTTTTTCTCTTGCAATTGGTGTGCAACGTCTGGAAACTTGGAACGTAGACCCCTGATGTTGAAGAAAGAGAGATGGTAGTACGTTGGAGAATGGGGTTCTAGGTTTTTTCATGTTTTTGGAGATAATTCATGTTGAAGTTTTGGGATTTGTATAAGAAGTCGACAGACTTGGTTAGAGCAGGTCAGAGAGGGAAAGTAAGAAGAAAAATACATGATTTTTTGAAGCACATTGCAAGATAAAGCCGTAACAATTAATTAATAGTATTGCATCGAAAGGCCCTACCAGAAACTCTGCATGGTCCAGAATCCATTCTCCAAATGGCAATACAGAAGCCCCAGTACTTTGCACCTGCTGATAGGACAGCCTCCTTAGTAGTTAATCGGAGGTTCGTGTCACTTACTATCGGGCGGATAACGTCAGCGTAGATGCAACGTTTGCCTCAAACAACCTTACTAGTGACATGACCACAAGCATAGACATAGAAACAGAAAATTTCCGACATCTCAGGTTACTGTGTACGAAGGTACTGCCCACATAAAAGCAGCGTTTTCTTCACCTTTTATCAAAAGGTCACTTATTGGAAATGAGGACTGACGGACAAATAAGGAGAGGCAAGAGTTACTAAAACTACCGATAACAAATCCACAGTGAATTATCTACTCTGCATTAAATAAATAAATAAAAAATGGTAAGGTTAAAAATAAAAAAAGGTTAGAAATAAGAAGGTTAGAGATAACATGTTTAGAAAAATACGAGGGACTTATTAATATCTAATATTAATATCTAATATAAATATCTAATATTAATATCTACCTAATATAAGTCCGTTGCTCCATTTCCAATTCAGGATGATATTTGAAAATAGTCTCCCCCCATTTTACTGTGTAGATTTGTGATGTTATACACAGAAATTACGTATCAGTTATGACTAATAGTAATACAACAATTTAACATTTCTATAATAGACATTTCCTCCTGTTAGGTTGCTGGCGCAAAAGGAACTAACCCTGAAATGTCTTCGTCCACTTTTAAACTCGTAAGTCGTAAAATATCCGCGAGTTCTAAGAATTACATACTAACAAAAGCAGGACGAGAATTAGCTAATCCCCGTATGCATTTTTTTTATTTTTTACGTTTTCCGCTGTTTCTGAATGATGTTTAAACGTAAGGAATTACATACATATACACTAATGCTGAAATAAGTACATTCAGCAATAATTATAATAACAAAACAATTTAACCTTTCTATAAGTAGACATTTCCTCCTTTTTAGGTTACTGGCACAATAGGAACTCATCCAAAAATGGTTAGAATTAAAACATAAGAAGCGTTCGGAAGGAACATCTTCAACAATAAAAAATATTAATATAAGAACACGCTTATAAAAAAGCTTGCATCAAATTAAACACATTTACAAAGCGGCGTTTTAAATGGAATGACTCCTATGTTGTTTTCTTTTTGTATGCATTTTTATGATGATTGAACTTATGCATTCATGCCTTGAAATTGTCATTTCTCTGTTGCAGATATTGACAGTGAGAGACTCTTATAATTAACCTGGTGTCCTGGTTGTTATTCAGAAGCAGAAATGCATAAGGGAATCCCTTGCAAAAGTGCATTGCGAATATGGTGACTATGAAAAAAATATATTATGGAGCACAAAAGATCGATTGTTTTAATGCTTCAAGTACCGTTGCTGTAACTTTCCAACATTCTGAGTTTAAAAAAGTAAGAAGCGTTCGGAAGGAACATCGTATTACATAATGTTTTTTTATAGATCGCACTTACTTTGTGCACAAATTAAGACGAAAATCTAATAAAAGCTATGAAAAGAGATAATAAAATTACATGATTTTACTCGACCAATGAAAAGAAGGCAGACAATTAAATCAGAACACAAAGAAATCATTCGCGGCAGTCTAAGGAGATAATATAAGAATATGAATGGGATTCTGGTAATAAAGTATTAAAAATACCTCACTATAAAACACTAATAAAATGATAAATCTTGGATGTGAATTGCTAAAATAGATCGAGTTGTAGATGGATTGCTACTCTATCGTTTATTGATTAATCATTGTACATACACATACCAGTTATATAAAAATGACGGTTTTATTTCCTATTAAACCAGTTATTTATAAAGGCCTTCAGCACATAATTGTTTTCTAGTCAGTACTTTATTCGCACAAATTACATTCATAATCACCTCTAAAGCAAACTACATTAATTCTTGAATAATCTTATTTACAGTTCTGTACAAGATTCTCGTAAATAATTTCGCATTTTTTTAAAGAAATTAAGGCACAATACAATTTTTGAGAAAGTACTCTGTTCTCTCAGATTAAATTCATAAGCCCCCTGAATAAACGCTTGTGATCTAGAAACTGTTTTGCTAACGACGCGATATAGATGCCCGTAAATTATTTATAATCCAAACAACTATTTATAAGCGCGAAAACATGGCATACTTTCCCGGTTTGTATTTTGTAATTCCAGACACCATTCATAATTTTTCAAGGATGACATGTAACATCGAACTGGCTTAACGACGCTGTATAATATTTTCTCATCCAATCAATTACTTATACTTGTACAGCACAGAATTATGTCTAGGTTGATAATTTTTACTTTAAGATTACATTCATAATATTTCTGAATCGAAACCGCTTACAATCTAGAAACAGTTTTGTTTAACGACGCTATGCAAAGCGTCTGCGTATAAATTCATCTACGGATCGTTATTTACAAACATATGAACATAGAAATGCTGAATCGCATTTTTTGCTTTATAAGCGTTGCTTTCAATTTTAATGACACCATTTCATTATAAAGACTATGATATGTCTTTATTTTATTGTTAGTTAATTATAACTTCTTTGCATATTCTTAGTAACCAACTTCTTAGTTCTCTCCGTAAAACTATCTCACATTCAATGTAGCTTTCTAATACACTAATTATCCGCGAGTGAAATCCTATTAAATATTTATTCTGAAGGTTTCCACATATAAATGTTAAATTTTCTATCATGTGAATTAATTTAATTTGAAGACATTACTCATCTTTTCCTTATATTGCAACTTTTTGAATAGTAGAATCACTAAGGTACGTTAGCACCAGCACTGGGATAGAATTATATTTTGTATTGAAACAAAAAGTATACAGTTGTAGCACGTACGCCCAACATGGCGTACTAGGAAAGTGCATGGATGAATCCATAGAAACTCCCTCACAAAGCCATTTTGCACGGCTTATTCGCTTTTGGTAAATGGTCAAGTGATCTGGGAACATTTCCCATTCTCAACCGGTTGGCTTAGTCAAGGTCGAACGTATACTGCGTATCTAGTGTCATCTGAGTAGCGTTTTTCTTTTGTTTTTTTGTGACGTTTATCAGAATTTTTATACATCGACGATTGATCCACAATCACCAATACAATTTGATTTGAGGTATGTGGTATTTGGTAATGCTATTCAATAATTTCCGAATAACGTCCCTAATTCCATTGCGCAGGTTCAGTTATTTTGATATTTCTATGTTTATACAAAAAAAACTGAAAATTTGGAAGCTGTTATAGTATAAACATCTTCGTATTAGTCATTACTTCTTGCTACACGCGTGGAGATTGGCTTCTGCTTTTCCCTGTATGCTTAAACCTGGTTTAGTGTGTGTTTAAATCAAACATTTAATGCAACTCTATTTGTGACGCATTTATTTCCTGCTTAAATACTAATTGTTTCTTCGTCATTTTTCGAAATATTTTCTGAATTGCGTGCAATACTCTATTGCACGTCTGTCTTGGTTTGCTTTATGCAATTCCTTTGACAAGCTTTAGGTAACTTTTCATAAATTAATCCCGTACTATACGTTTTTGTTTATTTGCCTTTATTCAGTTTCTGATTAAAATATTAGCTGAGCAATTACAAAGTTACGAACTCGGGAGCCTATTTAAATATCGTGTTTTTTAGGATATTATAGAATGTACGCTTTTAATTTTTTAATAATCTCGTTTTAATGTTCTAGTACATAAAAGTCGTCAATAAAATTAGCCTTATTGCAAGTCATCATAACTTTAGTCATTTTCTGCAATCTCGGTTTGTTTAATCTCTTCCACATATTTAAATTGAAAATTGAATGCTTCGACTGAGCGTCCAACTATGATATCAAAGTTGTATTACATATATTGGTAAGTACGTATTTTCGTATATTACCGTCTTACTTTTCGTTAGTTTAGTCTTCTGATGCGAAATTTATTCACCAAGTTTACAACAATTTGTACTATTTTTTATTCCGGAACTGGGAGACATTTGACCAGCGTACTTCTCCGTATCAGTTACATAGTCTAGAGACATATATTTATGTGCTTGTTGATTTGTAAATCGCCACTTGTTCTCATCTTCTTTTACCAACAACGACTATATTTCATTCCTCGCATTGTAATAGCCTTCTAAATCTCTACTACATACCTATCCCACACAATGCTTCAAGCAAACTACATATCAATATGATGTATTTTGTTTCCGAATAGTCAACTCATTTTGAAAATGTTGATAGCCATTTTCTTTTTCTATTTTAGGGATGGGAATATGTGCGTTAAACTTAGACTGTGTCTGGACATATTTGTATTTCTCTTTTTTAGAGACAATACTTTATTTTCTTTCCTAATGCTACGCCCGATGCCTCATTTTTTTCATATCGTTTCAAACGCGTATACCCCTTGTGCAAACTGCTGCCACTTTCTGTAGTGTGCACTTGCGTTTTCTCGAATTTCGCTAAATGAATAATCTCATTCTCTTTGTCTGCACAAACTCTTGAACAGAAGAGAGATACTCAATATCACCTTCCGATAACTCTGCTAATTTGATATCGGCACAATGCTTATTTACGAACGTTAAATTATGTTTGTTGTCCCGTATAGCCAAATTAAAACATCGACATATTTTATGAAATCGACATGAATTGGGACTGAAATATCAGATAGTAAATTAATAGTTCTCGCGCACTTCATATCTGTAATCGTTTAAGCTCGAATGTCATCATCAAAACAACTGTGTTCAGCAGTTTTTAATTTTCGTAAAAGCAGATGGAAGTGTTTCGCATCAGGCCAATCTTTGGCATCGATGTTAAAAAGGCCTTTATAATTCCTAAAGAAATGCGTCGAAATTGGTATAGCTAAAGAACGTAAGTATATATCTCCATAGCGTTTTATATCGTGTTATACGAAAACGCTGTGTGACAGTCTATGTTTTGATTAGTAGGAAAGCTTTTAACAAGTAATTTCTGGTTTTCTTTGTAGACATCATTTCATTTTTTTCTTTTTGCCGAATATATTTATTTTCAGTTTTCTGTTGTTCTAGAATATGGTGTTCTGAAATTCCTGTTACTCTTGGAACGTCCTCCATCCTCCTAATATGATCTTTAAAGGTGTGTATCTTGTATACTTTTTCCCCAAGGGCGAAAGTTAGTGGAGAAAAATACAGCTGCAATACTGCCAGTCACGGTTTACTATTGTATGTTCAAATAATTTACGTTTCTTTTCTATTAGAAACATCTATTTAATTAGTTTTAAGAATGGTTTTCAGTTTCACAAACCTATTATCTTCCTTGCTGTCGTATTTCGAAGCCCAAGTATTTTTTTCGTGGAGAATATTACTCAGTTAATTGATAGATACACTTTGTAATTTATAATATAATTTTATCATTTTTCAATCTGATGAATCGTATAGTTCAGTTAGTAGTCTTTTATTTTGTTATACGCCGCTAATTTTTCTGAGTAACCTTTTTGTTTTAAATTTGTAGTGCAACGTCGCTAAGTTGGTGTGACCCGGAAAGATCATCAGTGATTATAAAAACACGGATATGAGTTGAAAAAGGTAACTTGTATTGAAACAAAATAGAATATACATAGAGAAACCACCGTAGCTGGTGCCGTCAGGATGATGTACTACTGAAGTAAACAGGGTATGGTATTTACTTCTATTCTACTACGAGAAGATGTGACATATGTTCGGAAGGTGCAAAAATTAGTCAGCCCTTCCTAGGAATAGCAACTTTCTGAACTTGTATAAAGTTTAAGTAGCCCCGTCGACATTCCCCAATAAATAAAACCCTTAGACAACAAGCGATACACTTACTTCTTCTGAAAGACAGGATGCAAAGCTAAAGCAATCCGGAGCATTTGTATTCGTCCAACAGAAAATGACAATCGAAATTGCCCAATTTCTGTCTGACTGATTGTCGAGGAGGAAATCTTTCCATCCGTGTACTAGCAAACAACCCTGGCTACAGTAGTTACTTTCCTCCACCACGATCAGATATGATATCATGTCGGAAAGCGAGGAAAATTAACAGAACCCCAATATCAAGAGAACTATAGAAAAGTAAGTATGTGTAGCGACGTCGGCACTCCTTGGTGATGGTTCCTCGAACAACAATCGATAAACCTGTTTCTACGGAGAGCTGGGAGGCAAAACCTGAGAGGGTGGACCTATTAGGGTTACCGAGAATATTTGCATCAGTTAGCAAAAAAAAAAAACAGCTAACAAAATGAATCAGTTTCTTTCTTATTGATAGTCGATGTCAGAAAGTCAACTTATGTGTACAGGAAACGTACGCCGCCAAACCTATGCTTGGTTATTCTCGTTCTGTTTATACAGTTCGGAAGAGTATATATTATGTGCGTGGGCGACCCCTCACAACAGTAACCTATCTAGATAATTCCACAAACAGATCACGGTATAACCTGAAACATATTTTGCTCAATAAACATATACTTCCCAAATGTGCCTGAAACACAACTTTGCAAATTAAATAAAACAATCGCTTATAACAAATGAAGTGCTACGGTATCGAACGATGCAGCATTATTTATAAATTTAAACTGCGCATATTTTTTTTATATTTGACTCATTAACAACATAATTATATAGAGTAAAAATAAATCTTATATTTGAAAGTATAAATTGGATTGATATGAAGAAAAAGCCTACACCGTTTAATTGCCCATATAAGGCATACGTACCCGCTTGTAAATGAGATGTGAAATGGCTTTTGTTATTTCTTATTTACACCGTTAAATTTAAGGATTACTACGACAGAGACATTCAATAGTTACTTTTTGAAGCCATCCTTACTTATTATTTTCTTTAGATTTTAATCAAAGCAATTAAATTTATATTAATCCGTGAAACATTGTATTATAATAAATGTTATATTTATACTTTAAACAAAATTATTTGTTGCAATTATGTATATTTCTCTTGTAATCATTTTCTTAATGAATACTACCAAAATCATTGCATCGTAAATTTTCTTTCTTGAGATAGAAAACATATTATTAATATTAATATTATTATTATTAAAATTTGTGAAATATTCTATCAAATAATTGTTTCAGATATAGTGTAAATAATTTTAGGAATGTTTGTGTTCATCTTGCATTACCTTTTCTTGAATGGAGAGAATGGTTTGTATGTCACGATCAAATAAAATATACATCTGTAATAATTTAAATCAACAAATAATAAAATATTAATTAGATGATACCTCGTATTATCAAAGTTCGACCACCGTCAAAATCAAGGTTCGCAGATACTTTATTCAATACCGTATATAGTTATCACCTCTTGCCATTAATTTGTTGAGTGTATTCTCGATTTTAAATCTTACTAATAACACATAAAGGTAAAATTCTACATCTCAAATTACCGAAGTCGTCATTTTATTAGGATGCTGATTTTGCCGTTTTTTCTGCTAGTACCGGAGAGAATAATATAAGGCTACCGTGCACTGGTCTCAGGATATTTTATTTCTAATAAATTCTTAAGTTATTCTGTATTACGACACTTCGCTTCCTGCTAATGTAATTCCGACCCGTGTTTATCAAACACTACCATGCGTGCCCAGAATTGTCCGGATGTTTGAGAGTGCGAGTTGAGCAAAAGAAATAAGAAAGTGGCAGTAGGCAGGCAGGCTCGAACCTGTACCGCGAAAGAGAAAAGCAAATAAAAAAACGTGACGCGTCTGCTGCTGCGCCCATCGCCAAAGCGAGAGTGACGAATGCTTAAATTAAGGCTTATCAATTGAAAAGAGGGGGTGCTTTTCGAAAATATCTCATAGAAAGTTTTAAGCTAAGGGTGAAGGAGTTGTTTTAGTAAATCTTCCAATATTTCTCGTCAGAAGTGTCCAGTACCAAAACGATTGACACACGTGAAAATCCGACGATTCTTTCAAAAGTTTTAGGCAAACATACAAACATGCATGCATATATATATATATATATATATATATATATATATATATATATATATATATACTTATATATATGTATATATATGTATATATATATATAAACAAACAATTGGATATATATATATATATATAAACAAACAATTGGAGATATATATATATATATATATATAAACAAACAATTGTATATATATATATATATATATATATATATATATATAAACAAACATACACACGTATTTAAACATACAAGTGAGATGTATGCTATAGATGACGACCTTTTCTATTTTTATTGTCACAATTGCCAATAATCCCGAAACGTCTGCTACCATATGCCGTGAATTTCTTTCAGTTTACCTGTTAATTTTACTCCTGAAATTCACATTTTCAAAAAGTATAAGCTCACATTTACTAGAAAACACTAAGGTAATGCTAGACTGTTTCTGATTTTGCACATTGTGCAGATGCCAAAAAAAGTTACAATACTATAACTAAAAGAGTGAAAATTGTAAACAGACATAGTGCTTTTATCCAATTTAACCCCGTGGTTTATTAGCACGACACAATTTAAGAATTCGACAGTTGATTTCCTCTTTGTTAATGATCATGATGTCCGGTCTAATTGGTTGAATGGGTTGATATGTTTGGAACTTAATGTTTTAAAGGGTTTTACTGGTTTTAATTTTTCAATACTGTCACCGGCTTCTGTTTTACAATGTTCAAAGTGTAGTCGTTTACAGTGTTTCCAACGTGTTGTATATTCCACGCAGCCGTTTCTAATTTTGAAAACCATTCCCGGCTTATCTCCTATATTCAGTTTTTAGGTGGCTTACCTATTTTAACCTTAATATCGTTTGCTTTAATCGTGTTAGTTAATGCAGTTGTCATTAGACATTGTGTTTATTTGTTCATGTCTCCCTTTATTTGTCACTAGCATGGGTGCCCGGCGTTGCCCGGGTGTTTGGAGGTGTATGCTGAGCAAAAAAAAGGGGGTAATTTTTTAAACTTTGACCCCTATTATGACCCCTGAAAATTTATTGTTTTGGGCTCAAATCAAGTTATTAAGTTAGATCCATGTCCACGGAAGCTATATCTAAAATTTAAAGTGTGTAGACCCAAAATTGTCGGAGAAGTTTGGTAGAGTTCTCAAAGCTCAAATAATTGAACTTTGACCCCTTAATCGCCAAATTTCTGGCTAAAAACCGATCACATAGATTTTTCCAAATCTCAGTACCCTGTATATCAAATTTCGAGTCTGTAGACTAAAAATTGACAGAGTTATTTCGGAGGGAAATGTACACAGACACAGACACACACACACACACACACTTTCACTTTTATAGATATATAGATTTAAAATTTGAGTCTGACAGAATGACAAAATTATATTGCAAACCGATATATTAAACAAACGAACTTCAAAGAGACAAATGAACACATAAGTAAAAACAATTTGTATTAGAAAACATTTATTATTCCACGTCTTTTTTTTTTACAGACCTGACGACTAAGGTTCGCTCTTAATAAAAATTGTTTTTTATAGTCTTAATTTTGACTTCTTTTTTCATAAAAAACTAAAAAAAAAATCAAGAAAGAAAAGAAATTTAATTTTATTTTTTCATTAATTTCTTTCTGTGCAAAGCAATTCTTTCAAACTTACTCTGTTTCCAAAATGTTTTTATTTTATTCCGCTCCCCCTTCATTCATTTTCCTCCGCATCCTGGCAAGATTACTGTATACATAGATTCGAAAAAATAGTCAAAAACAAATCTATATTTTTATAAAGTAATAGGGTTCGTGTGTTTCTGTCTGTGTGTACAGCTCTCCACCATCAACGAAATATAAAGGAGGTTAGAGGGTAGATCTCTCCTGGTAGAGAAACATTAGAACCCATTTTAGGATGTTTCTGTTATAGGAGACATAAGAATCTTTGCCTAATTTCTTTATATACTATTCTACAAACCACCCCCATATCGAATGACTTATGCTCATTTGCATATCACATTATATTAAATCTCTTTAACTAATTACCTCGACCTTATTACATATTGGAAATATTCTAATCATTTCAACTGTACTATTTACAAAATCTATTTAACATTTAATCTATCTTCTATCTTCTATCTATCTATATCTATATCTATATCTATCTTCTATATATCTATAAAAACAGAGATGTGTGTGTGCCACAGACGATTTCTGATTGGTTAATCCAATAATCACATCTCCTAAAAACAATCGTTTCTACGCTCTTACCTTTACCATAAAATATTATGGCTTTATTTATTGTCCATCTTGGAAGGGTTTAATTTTTTAATAACTTGTTATTTACAAATTAAAAAAATACGAAACCATTATACGAAACTAAACTACACGAAATACGCGCACACACGCACACACACACACGTTCACTACCGTCACGTTGTTATGGCAACCAAACCCGCTGACTTCTTTTTCTCATTTCACTCGTGGTCTTAAATTCATTTCGGGTTTGTATTACTGTACACATAGATTCGAATAAGTTGCCAAAAAACAAATATATAAAAAATAAATGTTATCACAGGCAAATTTTTCGTGTTTTTATTCAATTTAACATGTTTATTCAGCTCGAAAAGCATACAGTGTTTACCGATGTATTGGAAAATTCAAGATAGCGGCCGATTCTCTCTTTAACACGGTAAGTTTGGAAAAAGGTGTAATAAATAAAAAACCGGTTAAAATACTGTTAAAAACTCGCTCAATATATGTTACCGTGACATAGGTTGACATATATTCGGCGGGTTTTTAATAGTATTTTGTATAGTTTTTTATTTATAACACCTTTTCCAAAACTTACGGTGTTAAAGAATGTGTGAGACGCCATCTTGAATTTTCCAACACATCGGTAAACACTGTATTCTTTTCGAGCTGAATAAACATGTTAAATTGAATAAAAACACAAAAAATATATCCAGTTTTTATCGGTTTTTTACCTTCTCTGCAGAAGTACAAAAAAAAACAAACAAAAAAAAACGGAAGGTACTTTTACAGAATGTTAAACTAACCCTAACCGATGTTTTATGTTTAGTTTAGGAAAAGTCAGAAGAAATAAAAGTCATTATTGCATGAAATATACGTATTTAGTTGAAGTATTGTTTATGTCAATTCTTTCGAAGAAATTTAGCAAGAATACCTGTAAACCAGGAAATCGGTAAAATGTCATCATGGATGAATACTTGTCTATTATAATTTCTACCCTTGACAAAAACTTAGCCATAACAAAAGAGATTTATTGTTCAGATTGTTTTTGAGATTGATTTCTAAAAAGATATTTTATAAATAAAATCGACTTTAAAATTAAAGACTTAAATTACAATAATTGAATTTAAACATTCTTATTTCAATATTTGGCACATAACACCTGCAAAAATGATCACAATGTCAGGATTTCATTTTATTTCAGAATCGATGGCAAATACTAATATTTAACATTAGTTTATCATTTAAGCCGATAAAAAGCCCTTTTTTTTCCGAGTCATAAAAGGATTTGGAGTTTCCTAATCAACCTTTCGGGTGCAGTTGCACGCTCTCAAAATAACTAAAGTGTTGGCTTTAAAAAAATTGGTTCATTAAAACTAAACAGGTTTAGTTTTAATAAAATTTTTTTTTTTTTTTAAATCGCTTTGGTAATTAGATATGTCGTATGGTTATCCCTAATCGCTGAATAAAACCGCTAACGAGTTGAATGATTACGACATAAAATTAAACTCGGGTTCCTGAAACGGAAACTTCGTTTGTTTTTGTTTTTTTCTTATCAATATATCTACATTGTTATTTTGTTTTCATTTTCAATCATTCGAACAGTTTTCTTTTTCAAGTAATCCAAGTTACAAAATTCCCACTGTTTACTATGCTAAAATCACAATGACTAATGTACCTATTAACCCTTATCCTTGAGTGGCCTCTGGGCCTTGATAAGTGGTGACACCTATGTAAAAAAAAAATCACTCGAACAGTTTTCTTTTTATAATGTACAGTTTTAAAAGTTTAAAAACTATATAGTTTTTACTTCAGGAAAATTAATGGGTCAGTTTTTACGATGTGCCCTGTTAAAATACTGTTAAAAACTCGCTCAATATATGTTACCGTGACATAGGTTGACATATATTCGGCGGGTTTTTAATAGTATTTTGTATAGTTTTTTATTTATAACACCTTTTCCCAAACTTACGGTGTTAAAGAGGGTGTGAGACGCCATCTTGAATTTTCCAACACATCGGTAAACACTGTATGTTTTTCGAGCTGAATAAATATATTACATTGAATAAAAACACAAAAAAGATATCCAGTTAGGTAGAAAAGTAACCTATCTTGCCTTTGATAACATTTATTTATATATTTGTTTTTGACTATTTTTTCGAATCTATGTGTACAGTAATCTTGCCAGGATGCGGAGGAAAAGGAATGAAGGGGGAGGGGAATAAAATAAAAACATTTTGGAAACAGAGTAAGTTTGAAAGAATTGCTTTGCACAGAAAGAAATTAATGAAAAAATAAAATTAAATTTCTTTTCTTTCTTGATTTTTTTTTAGTTTTTTATGAAAAAGGAAGTCAAAATTAAGACTATAAAAAACAATTTTTATTAAGAGCGAACCTCAGTCGTCAGGTCTGTAAAAAAAAAAGACGTGGAATAATAAATGTTTTCTAATACAAATTGTTTTTACTTATGTGTTCATTTGTCTCTTTGAAGTTCGTTTGTTTAATATATCGGTTTGCAATATAATTTTGTCATTCTGTCAGACTCAAATTTTAAATCTATATATCTATAAAAGTGAAAGTGTGTGTGTGTGTGTGTGTCTGTGTCTGTGTACATTTCCCTCCGAAATAACTCTGTCAATTTTTAGTCTACAGACTCGAAATTTGATATACAGGGTACTGAGATTTGGAAAAATCTATGTGATCGGTTTTTAGCCAGAAATTTGGCGATTAAGGGGTCAAAGTTCAATTATTTGAGCTTTGAGAACTCTACCAAACTTCTCCGACAATTTTGGGTCTACACACTTTAAATTTTAGATATAGCTTCCGTGGACATGGATCTAACTTAATAACTTGATTTGAGCCCAAAACAATAAATTTTCAGGGGTCATAATAGGGGTCAAAGTTTAAAAAATTACCCCCTTTTTTTTGCTCAGCATACACCTCCAAACACCCGGGCAACGCCGGGCACCCATGCTAGTATATAAATAAATGTTATCAAAGGCAAGATAAGTTACTTTTCTACCTAACTGGATATCTTTTTTGTGTTTTTATTCAATGTAATATATTTATTCAGCTCGAAAAACATACAGTGTTTACCGATGTGTTGGAAAATTCAAGATGGCGTCTCACACCCTCTTTAACACCGTAAGTTTGGGAAAAGGTGTTATAAATAAAAAACTATACAAAATACTATTAAAAACCCGCCGAATATATGTCAACCTATGTCATGGTAACATATATTGAGCGAGTTTTTAACAGTATTTTAACAGGGCACATCGTAAAAACTGACCCATTAATTTTCCTGAAGTAAAAACTATATAGTTTTTAAACTTTTAAAACTGAACATTATAAAAAGAAAACTGTTCGAGCGATTTTTTTTTTTTTTTTACATAGGTGTCACCACTTATCAAGGCCCAGAGGCCACTCAAGGATAAGGGTTAATAGGTACATTAGTCATTGTGATTTTAGCATAGTAAACAGTGGGAATTTTGTAACTTGGATTACTTGAAAAAGAAAACTGTTCGAATGATTGAAAATGAAAACAAAATAACAATGTAAATATATTGATAAGAAAAAAACAAAAACAAACGAAGTTTCCGTTTCAGGAACCCGAGTTTAATTTTATGTCGTAATCATTCAACTCGTTAGCGGTTTTATTCAGCGATTAGGGATAACCATACGACATATCTAATTACCAAAGCGATTTAAAAAAAAAAAAAAAATTTATTAAAACTAAACCTGTTTAGTTTTAATGAACCAATTTTTTTAAAGCCAACACTTTAGTTATTTTGAGAGCGTGCAACTGCACCCGAAAGGTTGATTAGGAAACTCCAAATCCTTTTATGACTCGGAAAAAAAGGGCTTTTTATCGGCTTAAATGATAAACTAATGTTAAATATTAGTATTTGCCATCGATTCTGAAATAAAATGAAATCCTGACATTGTGATCATTTTTGCAGGTGTTATGTGCCAAATATTGAAATAAGAATGTTTAAATTCAATTATTGTAATTTAAGTCTTTAATTTTAAAGTCGATTTTATTTATAAAATATCTTTTTAGAAATCAATCTCAAAAACAATCTGAACAATAAATCTCTTTTGTTATGGCTAAGTTTTTGTCAAGGGAAGAAATTATAATAGACAAGTATTCATCCATGATGACATTTTACCGATTTCCTGGTTTACAGGTATTCTTGCTAAATTTCTTCGAAAGAATTGACATAAACAATACTTCAACTAAATACGTATATTTCATGCAATAATGACTTTTATTTCTTCTGACTTTTCCTAAACTAAACATAAAACATCGGTTAGGGTTAGTTTAACATTCTGTAAAAGTACCTTCCGTTTTTTTTTTTGTTTTTTTTGTACTTCTGCAGAGAAGGTAAAAAACCGATAAAAACTGGATATATTTTTTGTGTTTTTATTCAATTTAACATGTTTATTCAGCTCGAAAAGAATACAGTGTTTACCGATGTGTTGGAAAATTCAAGATGGCGTCTCACACATTCTTTAACACCGTAAGTTTTGGAAAAGGTGTTATAAATAAAAAACTATACAAAATACTATTAAAAACCCGCCGAATATATGTCAACCTATGTCACGGTAACATATATTGAGCGAGTTTTTAACAGTATTTTAACCGGTTTTTTATTTATTACACCTTTTTCCAAACTTACCG